>NW_026852178.1:0-24087 GCF_026571515.1 Ruditapes philippinarum
CAAAAGGAAAAAATTTTTGGGTTTTTCTTACGTTTAAAAAAATGTTTTGCCTATTAAACTTTTTTTTAAAAATCTTTAAAAGGGTTTTTGAAATTAAATTGTGGTGGGTTTTTTTGGTTTTAAAAAGGGATGATAATTTTCTATGGGAAAATTTATTTTATTTAAATTTTCTTAATGAGAATTTTGGGAAAACGGGGAATTTAAAGGGGGTGGGGAAAACCCAAATTGGGTTTTTTAAAAGTGCGCTTTCCCAAAACCCAAACAATTAATTTAAAGGCCCAAAACAACCCAAAAATGGAAATCCAGAAATATAAAAAGACCTGTCTTTTGAAAAAAAAAAAAAAGGAGCCTGGTTTTTTTTAAAATTTGTTTTTAAAAAAGGTCCAAAAAAATTTTTCCCCTTAAATCATGGGGCCCCGTTTCTGAAAAAATTTAAGGCATCTGCCCAGACAAAATCCCACTCAAAATAAAAAAAAAAAGATGCACTGCTGAAAAACCTACTTTACTTCTTTGTTGTTTTATTATTTGGTCCATTGAGATGATATTGCATATCACGAACGATGCTGTTAAGCGAGTATGCGATTTTATTTCACATGAAAGGTACTATTATATCAAGACGTAAAACAACACCAGAATTGGTTCTTCTGCCAAGTTTAAAACATGTGCTAGAATGTTGCTAGAATGTCATCATTTTAGATTGAGCATCGCTTTTATTTTATTTCGTTAATTATACTTCTTTAATGAATCTTTTGGTAACATCCTCGATGGTATAACAGGACAAAGCTGACTTTTAACTTCTTCTAAATGTCCCAATTTCTCTAAATTTCCCAAATTGCTAAAATCTATAAATTAATGATTTCAAATAATAGAAGAGAGAAATATGCATCAGAATAAAAATAAATGAACTTTTATATGTGTTTTGAAAAAAAGTATGATGTTCTAACAAGCAATGGTATAATTATAAATGTTTTGCAAATCTTTGATATTTTTTTTTGATGGGGCAGTTCTATGGCCCTTGTTCTATGGGGGAAGGGTGATTTATTTAACATTTATAGACAGTTTTAAGTTAAAAAGTTTATGGGAATATCATCGGATTTGGGAATAAAAATCACCAAAATTTACAATGAAATCGGGCCCAAAAAAATAAAAAAAAATTAAAAGTAACAACAAAATAATGCATCTGAAATTTATGTTTAAAACTAAAATATGCATTACTAAAATAATTATAAAAGCAATATATTAAAATTGTTTTGCTTTTAATCAATTCCCAAAAAATCAGGGCCCAAAAACTTTTTACGATTTAATTTGTTTACTATTTTTTCTTTTTTAAGTTAATTCTGCACAAAAAAAGGGGCAGCATATGTCAAAAAACTGAAAAACTTTTTGCTATATTGATAAGTGAAGATCGGTAAAATGATTTCACATAAACTGGAAAATGATATTGTAGAAATATTGGTAGAACTGACTACTCAAACTCCCCAAATCACATGAAACAACGGAATATAACTGTTAGAGAACCAATCACCCGGTCAAGTCCCCTCCATGTAGACTTAAATGTAGATGGTAATATCCCTGCAAAATGATATTATATTCAGTTATAAGTACAATCATTAAGTTATAAAAATGTTGCAGACTGTCGCGAGACAAATTAATAGAAATGCATTTTTTTGTGGCAAGCAAAATTGTTCTTTCATTCTTTGAATTTGGGTAACGACCTTCTTCACCATAAGGTATTTTCTTTCGGACAATGTATGTACAATTTCTCAAGTTTCATTTGGTGCAGAATGTCTGTCAAAATTGGTCAGATACTGGGTACTGCCAATGCAAAATACCAATTTATCAATCAATCAATCAATCAATCATCAATTCACGAAAAACATAAAAACATAAATTGATTTGAGTTCAAGTCAATCTGTGCAATAAACTTTATGGGTCACTTGGAAAATGACCGATTATCCAAAATGAATCAAGAGGCACTCGAACTAGGCTTGAGTATTATCTGGCATAATAACATTATACTGTTTGTAGACATACAAAACAATGGTCCTCAGTGAGAACTATATACTATGACAAATAATTTGAAAAAATCAGTTGATAATAAAACGCATGGATATAAGATATTAATATGGTAAAATATAGCTTTATTATTCAAAACAATTCTGTATTAGTAAAAAAAATTGAGTCAGTTATGAGTTGACCTTTCTTCGCACAAATAAGAATATCTCAATAAATATACAGACGGCTGTAAGACAATCTGCAAATCTTGCCACTTTTGTTTGCGCCGAACAAATGCGAGTTACATACTGAGAATATGTCCATCAATTAATTGCGCGCTGAATAACATTTCAGCATTTCCTTTTTGTTTTCTTGTTTGAAGCAATAATTGCGGACACTGTGAGTAGACGCTTCAATTTTCTCCGTTAATGTTTCTGGTTCTTCCCGACATTGAAGTCAGTGCTTCATGGTAGAAGATTTGAGGAGGTTCATAGTTTACTGATCGTTGGTAAAATTTCCCTTTTGCACTTGCGGTCTTGCCTTGGTATGTCGACCCATAGGCATTGGAATTGTGTTTTGCGTGCAAAGGAGAATGCTAAGAAAAAGTTTAGTTTTTAGATTTGTCAGATAGTCTAGTTTTTAGGATAAAAATCTAACATAAACTCACATACAATGTTTTGCAATAATTTGATAAGAAACTGAAATCAAGCCTAATGTGTACACTACCTTCCTTGAATTTAGAGACCATTTAAGTTTGTCTTAGCATCGCTTGTTTACTTGATTGTGCTTAATATTTTTGTTGTGTGAGTTTTGATATTAGGGTTTAAAATATAGTCTCATTATTTTTTCACGACAAATAGTGATTCGATTCATATTCAGTACTGACATGAATAAACCTTCTCCACCTTTTCCTAAAGTTACGATATATTTCATTTGTAGAGCAAATAAAACATAAGAATGTAAAATAGGCAATCAGTTTTTGGTAAAACTTTCAAATACAGTATATGTACTGATATACAATATACTAAACATAGCTATGAAACCTACCTCATTGCACCCCTTCTTAAATGCGTTGTACAATGTGTATTGTGTATTGTCTATTGCGCTGTGTTTAATTATGAATTGCACTTCTAGCTACCTCTTTCAAGAGTTTCCCACTTACTGTCAAAGTTTTATTCTAATGACATTTTCCAAAGCAGCATGATTAGATTTGATCGCCGGTTAAATGCTTAATTTGTTCTTTTCATGGCAAAAAAACTTTTTTTACAAATGAACTTTTTCAAACCTTACAATTAGAATTTGCCTATGATGAATCACTGATTACTACTTTCGTGGCAATACAAATTATAAACAAACGAATAAAGTGATAAAACAGAAATATAATACTACGAAATGCATTTTAAGTAACGACATTATGTGTAAACAGTAGTTTTTGTTCATACAACTGAAATTTTATTTCTTGGTTAGCGAAAAAAAACTCTTCACATTTTCTTCAAGTTTACTGCCACTGTGTTCGAAATAGAGGAAGTTACAGAAAAAAAAGAACTTCGCTTAATTAGTCCTATATTACAGATCTGATTCAGCTCCTTTGACGACAAAAAATCCTCTTCACAGGCTTTTATTATTCACATAAAATATTTTAATAAAGGCGTAACTGACATTTCCTACAAGGTCATATATAGTAGTTTAATGTTCGTGAATAAAATATTGTACTTTATTTAGTTTTATGAAGGATTCCAAATCATGTAAATCATATAAATGTACATGTTTGTAATTAAACTTCTTCTCATGTATTTTGAAAGGAGCGTTATCTTTAGATATATTTAAAAAAAATGATGTTTTATCTTTAATTAAAAGAAAACTTTTCGAATAATGAATAGAGATTTTTTGAGTGTAATAGAAAGTTCAGCGTACAGCCTTCTTTTGTTGCTTATTTTATTTTTTTTTATTTTGCACTAATTATTTTTAATGAATATTTAAGACCAAACGAAACATATTATGGTAGGCACTGAAAGTGTAACTTATTGGTATTTTCTGCTGGAAGCTAAAAATGACTTCTCATAAGTGTCATTACATTGTTAGTTTATGCTTCTTCTCGTATCAATTAAATTATATTCTGCAAGACTTCACACCAATACCACTTCATAAAACATTAAATCTCTAAAATGATTTCATTTGCCATTTACGATGAACTTTTTTTTAATCTTATATCTAGTTTTTATTACAAGACATGAAGAAAAAAAAGTGTGACGAAACATACAGAGTGTTGTTCTTTTGAAGAATTCACGAGCTTGATTCTGCACTCATACAAATATTTATTTAATTTCCTGCCGTTCAAAGTCGTTGATAAAACGCGGACAAAATGTTGTATGTAATAGATTTTATATAATAGTATTATTAGTTTGTATAGAACTTTTATTCTCTCACACAAATTCTGTTGTGTGTGTAATAGCGCCAGGAATCTCAAATTATTTTTTTACCGTTTAAAAAATTAGCTGAGCCAGTTGCTTTTGTGTCTTAACCCATTACGCGTTATACACGCCTTTTAACGCCTTTTTCACCCCCCCCCTTTTTGTTGTCTCTAATGGTGAAAAAATGCCTTATTTAGGCCTCCAACACTTGTTTTTGTTTGAGAAATGTTGTTAAAAAAGTGACCACTTTTGCGGCGCGCCCCCCAACAAAAAAGATACATCAGGGGGTTGCCAGAAGGGGGATGTGCCCCCTTCTGTTTTTGGAGTTTGAAGGGGGCGGAGTCCCCCACATCGCCAAGAAAATTTTGGACTTGTGAGAGGCTATAAATGACCCCAGATTGATCAGACTCTATCTCAATCCATTGAGAAGTTGCAGCAATTTGAAATCAATTTTGATGGAAAAAATCAACGCAAAATAGTGATTTTTGGCAATTTTGAGATGTCCCCTCGTTGCCATGGTAACAGAAAATTTAAGCCTGAGCATGTTGTTGCAAGGGCAATGGTCCAGTCAACATTTGTGCCAAGTTTGATTAGTGTTGAAGCAGTTTTTACAGTATTATAGCAATTTGAACTTGTAACGGGAGACATTTCAATGAAAACAGCCATTTTTCACAAAATGCTCATGAAGTAATGGGTTAATATAATCCAAAAGTCTTAACTAATTTTTGAAAAGCATCATATATTTGCATTAAGTGCGGTGCTTCATGGTTTAACGACGTCAGAAAGAAAAAAACTCTATGATAAATTGGATAAAGATCTTAACATATTGTAATGCTGAATCAAGATTTCTTAGAAAACGACACAGACGTTGGTTTTACTATTGGTTTTAAGACGCACATACAACAAACATTGGCTATGGACATCTGTTTTTGTCCTGAACAAAAAGATCCTTTTGAGCTTTTATGTTTGTACAAGTGTATAAAGCATCGTTACTGAAAATACTGTATTATGTCAAATGTACTCGTGTAAAGGAGATATGCTATGCTAAAACATACTGTATCACCTTGTTATGTTTTTTTTTGCTCTTTGATATCATAATCACTGACGAAATAACAGGACAAAGTAGATGATTTTAGTATCTAAATTTACAAACGAATGCTATTAAATGCTAGTGGAAAGCAAAATGTATCAGAATTAAAAATAAAATAAATATATAAATAATGATAATAATAAATAAATGATACTCTAACAAACCGTGGTATAAATATATGATAGAGCATCTTATTATCTTATGGTACGTATAATAATAATAAGATGCTTTATTAAACCGTGGCATAAATAGTTAATGCTCTGACAAACTATTGTATACTTACATAAAGCCTGACAAACATTTTATATGATGCTCTAACAAACCATGGTACAATCATATAACGCTCCACAAAAGAATGGTAATGTATGATATGACAGTATTCCAACCCACGTCCTATGGAGAAGTGTCTTATTTACAATTATAATCCAGATTAAGTAAAATATATAGGCAATATCATCGAACCTTGGCCATTAAGATCAGCCAAATGTAACAATGCAACCGTGTCAATAAATGACAAAATAGTGTGATAACAACAGAATAATGCATCTGTAATATGATAATACATGTACTATAATATCAAGATGATATATATTACAATGTCACATCATTGCATTATCAATTACACATGCCAAAATACTGACTGGTGTCACTGTAGATATTGCATATGTCAGTACTGATCAGCTTTTGCTAAACTGATTTGGTAATATCTGTGAAATGATTTCACATAAGCTGAAAGGTTATTCCTAGGGTATTGTATTTCATTACTGTAATGTTATAACTTTATAACTTTAATAATACATGTATGTTCATTACAACATTAGGTAGTGGTCTAGGAGACCTAAATGAGAATTATTAACAAAAGCACGTTTGTTTATAAAAATCCATTTCTTTGAAATAATTTACAAACAGTATGTCCATAAAATATATTTAATAGTCATGAAAAAACCTCGTACTAGATTTACTTCCGAATTATCATTACCATAAATCTTACACATTCATACTGGAAAACATAATGCCATTTGAATTGTAAATAAAAATTTAGTTTATAAAAATCGATTCGTGATAAAAATGTATATAACATATTTGTCTCTACTATACTCCTAAATGTCGTCGAAAACATATAACAGTACAAAAAGCCCAAACATTTATGAATTGACTTTGTTACTGGTTCGCAAAAGTTAGATGACTTCTTGAAACTATAAAATGGTCTTGCAAGTATTGCTGCATTTGTTTGCGCCTAACAGATGCAAGGCACATATAGAATATGTGTCTACCAATTGATTGCGCGTCGAATAGCATTAAGGCATTTCCTCTTTGATCTATTGAGTAAAAACTATGAGTAAACTTTTCCATTTCCTTTGTTTATGCATTGCCATAAATGCCACGTACGAAACAATTTCAAAATACAAAATAAGATATATCATTCAATGATATATCTGTTGTGATTCAAGTAAATTTATATGATCAAAACACAGCTGGAGACTTGGCAATACATCTAGCATTAACTCAGGATTTAACAATAACACAGAAATAATTCGTATCTGCCGAAACAAAAACATGAGATTTATCTCTTATAGTAAATAAAATTTGAAAGAATATGGTTGCTAAGATTCTATAATGTTTTAAGTGAGTTTTTATTTTAAAATAATTTGTGAGAATGACAATAAGGTTACCCATACTGACGGCGAGTTCAAAAATGCAGCAAAACTGAATTGCTTTCAATTAAGGTAGTCCTGAGCCATTTGCTGAACTGCTTGTGTTATATAAATATTATACTAATTATAAAAGTGTCTCAGATACTTTTAAGGAGGCAACCAGCATTGCCTAAGTGTATCATTAACGAAATCGGCGTTACCTCATAAAAAATGTCTATATCACTTTTTTAGTTGCTTTATTTGGTATTATTATATTACATGAATAGTTTGGTAAATGCCTTAGGTATACCGAATGGCAAAATCAATTACGTAATATATATGAGCCACGTCATGAGAAAAACAACATAGTGCGTTTGCGACCAGCATAAATTCAGACCAGCCTGCGCATCCGCGCTGTCTGATCAGGATTCATGTTGTTCGCTTACCAACTCTTACACAAGTAAAGAAACTGATAGCGAACAGCATGGACCCTGATCAGACTGCGCGGATGCGCAGGCTGGTCTGGATCTATGCTGGTCGCAAACGCACTATGTTGGTTTTGTCATGACGTGGCTCATAATTATGTGTCTTATAGTAATAAGTTTTGAAAAAACCAAAAACGTTGCCTTCATGACGGTAGACTATTTGTCATTCTCTCATATGATCTTGAAAAGCAAACAATGTTCTAGAACTATTTTAATGAGATCCAAAATATAATGTTTTAGCATATGGGCTAATTTTCTGATTTACTTTTTTTAAAATACTTTAGTTCATTTACTTGTACGGTGCTCCATTCAGTCACAGATTTGCACGCAGTGCTGTGTTACTTTTGCTAACTTTTGCAGATGATATAGAACTGTATGAACATATGCATCAGCATGCAAAAATAACATTCTTTATGTTAAAATGTTAGTTTTTTATGATCCAACGCTATTATTGGCGTTTTTTAGGTTAAATCTTAAAAATGAATAAACACCCTTATTTGATATGAGAAACATAATAATTTGCGTTGTATAATACAAATAGTATAAACAAAATAAACAAAAAAGATCAGACAATACCGATGAACTGAAAAGTACAAGTAAGAACGAGTGTTTCTACTTTGAAGTTGATTTTGTTTCTCCCGCTTTGTCATGAACAAATATAAAATATAGTCCTTTTAATTTTTCATCTTAAATCAAAGTCATGCTGTGAAACAATTTCAATGGCATGGATACAAAAAATGAGCTTCTAACTTCTAACAATACAACAATACGTCTTGTCATATTGCACAGATGTGCACATGTGACTCGGCAATATATGTATACTGGTCGCTAAGGCTAGTAATCTGGTAAAATGGTACTAGTTACTCATTTATCGGCGATATTTAACTACTGTTCTTATTTGTTTGAATCATTTATTTGTTTATTAAAATTAACTTTCCTCGGGAACATCTTTAGCATATGTAAAGTATTTGTACAGGACAGTTTCGATTTTTTCTTTTCCATGTGTTCTTATTATACAATAGGCATTAATATAATAGAAAGAGCATCGACACACGAGGCTATCTGATTTGTACGTGGGGGCGTAGCCGTGTGTTTTTTCCCTATCTCTATCCCTTTCTCTGTCGTCACAATAAGTAAACCACAGATATTTTGCTAAAAGCGAATGTTACAGACATAATTCATGTAGAAAATAAATAAAAGAAACCTATCGCATGGATAACACCAATTACGGTGTGTTTAAAATTTGAAAAACGATTGTCACGGATGCTGTTTTAATTATTAAATGTTTTAAAATACTCGAATTAAATAAAAACGCAATCTGAAAGTTTATAATATGGGAGTTTCAGAAAATATTTAAAGATATTTTATAATGAAATAACGAGTAAGCAGTCTTTGAGTCTGTGAAACAGTATTACATGAATGAAAGGTTGGATTATCAGCTTATTAATATGATGATATTTTTATCCTGTTTCCGCCATTTAAGTTCAAAGGAAGGTTACATCGATATGGTTAAGGAGTGCAAAATTGATTGACTAAATATAGGAAAACAATGGTTCTTAGTAGAAAGTACATTAAATTCTATATCCATTGTAATATAGTCGATGTACAACATGTGTACAGAAAATGTTATTTTCCTGAGAAAAAAAAACAACAAAAGAAACACAAACCAATTAACAAACAAACTTGTATTCGATAACAAATCAATGAATGAATGGAATGAATCATCATAGTGAAACCAATAAAAAAAATATCTTGATACTGTTAAATATTGCTAGTTATATAACTCACAAATAATATCCGTGGCTTTATAATTATGTTTCCAGTAATACTTAGTCTTGTATTACAAAGATTTCATTGTAAGATCATAGCAAGAAACAGTGACAAAATCTGAAGAAGAAAAATTACCTTTAGATGAACAAATGTTCTTTGGTTATAATTTGATTAAATGACATGTTTTTTCTTAACTTATTCTTTGTTTCCTTCCAGAGACTATAATATGTTTTCGTAGTTAATGTCTGCAAATGACAGAGTATTCTGTGCTTGTTATAATATTCTAATTTCTTCATTTATTATTCTATTGTTGGTCTGTTTTAATTGTATGATAATTTTTCATATATCATCGTTTGGCTTAAAGCGGGAATTTTACATTTAGTTCGTCTTATGTGTGAATTTTGCAACATATCCTTCAGGTAATATGCACGTTTATGTGAAAGCTACTTAACATGATTTAATTGAGTAAAAACAAAAATGTTTAGCAAATAGAAATTTTATATATAGCGTGTGAAAGTCATTGTGGACACATTTAAAACTATACGTAATCTCTGTGAACATATGAATACAAACTATTCATACAAGTAAAAAATTGCTGGGAAATGCAGCAATGTGATTGTCACGGCGAAAAAAAGAAAAAATACCAAAAAAAACAGTTATAAGTATAATGTTAAGGTATGTTCAAATAGCATCGAGTTTAATTGACAGGTTAACTTGTTAAGAAGGTTTTTGTATTTTCTGATCGTATGATCAGTAAATACATAGCTAACTCCCACGGTCTAACACAAAATTTCCTAACAGTCCTAACAACGCAAAGTAGTTCTCACTCAAAACTGCTTAAAAACCAGCAATTTAAAAGAAAGAATAATTTTTAATGTAGGCATTTAACGAATTACAGTGCATTAAAAGTTTAGATTAGTCAATAGAAATATGAGGTTACAATCACAAATTTCGCGGATGAATATCTTTTTTACCCAATGAAAAATGTTCGGCTATTTCCGTAAAGCTTCGGATTATCATGAATATCATTTTAATCAATGAAAATGCTATTTTTAGCTATGCCAATTACCGAATACTCCAGAGCGTAGTACACAAATAAATCTGACTGTCGAGTAGTGGAATATATACAAAGTCATGTCGGACTGTTTTGGCGAGAAGATTTTCGATAAATTATTTTCATCAGTGTTAAACTGTAACAATATCAGATACTAGTCTAACCTGCATGATTATTTTACCTTGACCTTTATACTATCAGTACTATTCCATTAATGCTTGAATGGGCAGTTCTTATGTATAGACAGGCGATTCCCGCCACTAGCCACTTCTGAGATTAAACTTGAAAAGCTCACATAGATCTGTGTTCTTACTTCAATCTATTCACATTTGTGAATTACTGAACTCCGTATCCATAATAAATATACGTACATAAATTACACGAGAAATATTACAGTTAAACAACACGTTTATCGTGAACAAAATACCTCGAAATTAATAAGGATTACAAACACGAAATGGAAATTCTCAATTTAGAATTACATAATGTATTCGTTTTTAATCAAGGTTCATATGTATAACTTCGCCGTGGTGCAGAGGTAAGCGGTCTCGTTGAGGGTGTGAGAGGCCTATGGTTCAAATTCTAGTCGAGGCAATTTTTTTTCATGCAAAATTCCATATGTAAATCTCAAACTGTTATAGAAGAAAATCAAAACGTTGTCGCTGCGTAAGATGAATAATAGTATATAAAACTAAACTTATACAGGAAAGTACATACAGATAGTCAGTATGATTTAGATTGCAAAGATCAGAAAATACCATAGAGCTGCAGCCCTTTGATTAAGTATTGTAATGTAACTTGTTACAAGAGCCATGCATATGTGGTAGAGCAGAATAATTTATCATTCTTGTGTACTGCATACCTCTTGAGTGAGATCTATCCACATTTTCATGTTGATATCTCAAAGGCTTTTGTAGTTATGCTCTGGACGAAATTAAGTATGAAAAGTAACAAAGGGCAATACCTGAAAAATAATGCAGGGTAGGTGTGTGCCGCACTCGTCCTCAATGAGATTTATCTTAGACTTATGAAGTTTCATGTTAATACCTCTAACACTGTTTGAGATAAGCTCCGGACAAAAAGTTTGAAAAACAAGCAATTATCATAGTATTGCAAGCAATCCATAAGTCCCCTACCGGTTAGAACCCCATCAGCATTCTGAAGGGCAATTGGCCATTCACTAATGTTTAAGTAAATTTGTTGGAAATGTTCTTTAAAAGTGATCACAGGAAAAAGTTTTTATGAACAGACAGACAGACGGACTGAAGGACACTCTAAAGTTAATATTTGAAACATCCCTGTTACCAAAATATAACATTTTAAAAAGCAAAATTCTTAAAGAGGAGATAACTCTGGAATTAAAGATGCAATTTCATAAAAATTTTCAGCTCTTTTTGACTAATCACAAATATTGTTATATTTGCCATGTTTTAAGCCTATTTGTTGCCAAGGCAACCAATATTTTTTTCAAAATAGGAAGAACAGATAAGACATGCACAATCTCAAGACTGCCATCTACCCACATGTCAAGTTTCATAAAACTATTTCCAGTACTTTTTGAGTTATCACTGGATTCAGTTTATGTGTAAAATTTGCATATTTTCAGTATATGTGTTGCCATAGCAACCAGAATTTTCAACACAGGAAGAAAAGAAAAAGACGTGTATAATCTCCAGACTGCCATCTACACATATTACAAGTTTCATAAAAATATTTCTATTACTTTTTGCGTTAACACTGGATCCAGTTTATGTGTAAAAATTGCCATATTTTCAGTCTATTTGTTGCCATAGCAACCAGAATTTTCAATATAGGAAGAAAAGAAAAAGACGTGCATAATCTCCATACTGCCATCTATCCATATATCAAGTTTCATAAAAATATTTCCAGTACTTCTTGCGTTATCACTGGATCCAGTTTATGTGTAAAATTTGCCATATTTTCAGCCTATTTGTTGCCATAGCAACCAGAATTTTCAACATAAGAAGAAAAGAAAAAGACGTGCATAATCTCCATACTGCCATCTATCCATATATCAAGTTTCATAAAAATATTTTCAGTACTTTTCAAGTTATCGCGGGATCCAGTTTTGTGGACGGACTGACGGACGGACAGACAGACGGACGGACGGACGGAGGGTAAACCTAAAGTCCCCTCCGGTAAACCGGTAGGGGACTAATAACAAAGGGCAATAACTCAAAAATAATAAAGGGTATCATTCTTGCGCACAACATTCTTCCTCAATAAGATCAATCCACAAATGAAGTTTCATGTTGACATCTCAAAGACCTTTTGAGTTATGCTCTACTCAGGTGAAAATTTAAGTATGAAAAAGTACAAAGGGCAATTACTCAAAAACTATGAAGGATAGAGTCATCACTCTTTTGCACTGCACACCTCCTGAGTGAGATCTATGTACCTATGAAGTTTCATGTTGATATTTCAATGGCTTTTGTAGTTATGAAGTTGTAACCTCTAACAATTTTTGAACTAAGCTCCGGACACAAAGTATGAAAAATAACAGAGGGTTATAACTCAAAAATTATAATGGTTAAGTTATCATAACAGAGGGCTATAACTCAAAAATTATAATGGGTAAAGTTATCATTTTTGTGCACAACATTCCTCCTTAATAAGATTTATCCACCTATGAAGTTTTATGTTGACATTTCACAAGCTTTTTAGAAATATGCTCCACTAAGGTGAAAAATTTAGTATGAAAAATAACAAAGGGCAATAACTCAAAAATATGAAGGGTAGAGTTATCACCTCCTGAGTAAGATCTATCCACCTATGATGGTTCATGTTATATCTCAAAGGCCTTTGTAGTTATACTCTGGGACAAAAATTAAGTATGAAAAATAACAAAGGGCAATAACTGAAAAACAATGCACGGTAGGTTATCATTCTTGCGTGCTGCAATCCTCCTCAATGAGATCTATCCACCTATGAAGTTTCAAGTTATTCCCTTTTACACTTTTGAGATAAGCTCCGGACAAAAGGATATAAAAATAACAAATGTCAATAACTCAAAAATTATAAAAGGTAGAGTTAACATTCTTGTGCACAACATTCCTCCTTAATAAGATATATCCACCTATGAAGTTTCATATTGACATTTCAAAAGCTTTTTTAGAGATATGCTCCACTCAGATGAAAAATTTAGTATGAAAAATAAAAAAGGGCAATAACTCAAAAATTATGAAGGGTAGAGTTATCACCCTTATGCACTGAACACCTCCTGAGTGAGATCTATCTATATATGAAGTTTCATGTTGATATCTCAAAGGCTTTTGTAGTTATACTCTGGACAAAAATTTAGTATGGAAAATAACAAAGGGCAATAACTGAAAAATATTGCACGCTCGGTTATCACTCTTGTGTGCAGCACTCCTCCTCAATGAGGTCTATCCACCTATGAAGTTTCAAGGTGTTACCTCTAACACTTTTTGAGATATGCTCGACTCAGGTGAAAAATTTAGTATGAAAAATAACAAAGGGCAATAACTCAAATAATACATGTATGAAGGGTAGAGTTATCACCTCCTGAGTAAGATCTACCTCTAACACTTTTTGAGATATGCTCCGGACAAAAAGTATGAAACAAATATCAATAACTAAAAAATTATAATCAGTACAGTTATCATTCTTTCGCACAACATTCCTCCTCAATAAGATCAATCCACCGATGAAGTTCATGTTGACATCTCAAAGATTTTTTTTAGTTATGCTCCACTCAGGTGGAAAATAAAGTATGCAAAATTACAAAGGGCAATTACTCAAAAACTATGAAGGGGTAGAGTTATCACTTTTTTGCACTGCACACCTCCTGAGTGAGATCTATCTATCTTAAAGGCTTTTTGAGTTATGCTCTGGACAAAAATTGAGTTTGAAAAATAACAAAGGGCAATAACTGAAAAATTATGTAGGGTAGAATCATCATTGTTGTGCACTGCACTTCTCCTAAATATGATTTATCCACCTATGAAGTTTCAATTTGATACCTCAAATACTTTTTAAGATATGGTCCGGACTAAAATGAGGACGGAAGGACAGACTGAAGGAAGGACAGGCGGACGGACGGAGACTAATTTTATATCCCCAACCGCCTTTTCGGCGGGGGATAATTAAACATTTTCCAGCTTATAGCTAAAGGAACTCAGAATTTTGCTCACAATAATGAGACATGAATTCTGAATGAAGTTCAGAAGACTTTGTGTAAAAGACTGATTTACGGACCAAATTAAGTTATTGTACAACCTGGTATGGTAAATGCTTACTGTGAAACGCATATGGAAAACGAAGTCTCATTTTAGGGAAAAAATGTTTTATTGCGCAAGAAAATGAAATTTTTCAAAAAAGACAACAAGAAAAGCATTGATGCAAAGCATCAAAGGGCGACGCCAAAAGAATTTGACCTAAATACTTAACAAAAGATGTGTACTTTATAGCTGTACCATTTCATGTGACCAGGAGGCTAGGCCCAGTTTAAGTTGAAACTTAAACCAAAAAGAATAGACACTGTCTTGCCAAGATACAAAGACAATTTATAGTCAATTAACCAATCTTAAGATTTATTTACCAGATACAAGGATACCTGAGTCATCATTATATAATCACATGCACGAGTATCGAACCTGGGAAGAAAATCTTATCATATTTTTTCTTCCCAGGTCTGATACTTGTACCTGTGCATATAATAAAGCTTAGTATTGCTTAGGGTTGCGGACATGTCATTGACATATTTTAGACATAAAAGAGGACCTAAAATGAACATCAGGGGGACACCATAGGTACTCAGAGCAGAAGTAGAAGGAGTACCAGCCACATCAACCAGCTGCTATCAGAGATAAAACTTGAACCATGTAAGAATGTCATTACATAGATGCTTGAAGTTCCAATAAGAAGAAGAAAAAGAACTTCTTCATGTGCAGTATAGTGTGATCAACTGTATCAAATGCTTTTGTAGATCTAACAGTATCATGCAATACTGCCTTTGTCCATTTCAAATTAAATGCACTTTATTAAATGAATAAAACATGTGCCAGTCGCAAACCCACTTCTAAACCCTGACTGAAACTGCCTGACCATGACTCGAACACATGACTTTCAGAAGACCAACTGAGCTATCTGGCCGGCTACACATTTTCTCTTAAATAATGAAACAGTTCTAAACCACAACATATTTCTCAACTATATGTTATTGAATTTCTGATGTTAACAGAGCATAGTGAATTAAACTCATGGTTATATGCAGTCACAGGATGATAAAAACTTTCAGCTTCACCATAACTCAAACCTGTGACCCACAGAATAATGTACTGAGCTATCTGGCCACTTACACATTTTCTCCCCTAAATAGTGAACAGTTCTAAACCATGACAGATATTTAGATTTTCAAATTAACAGATAAATAATTCTTAATTAATAAATTATAAAGAAAAAAACCCTTATATACTCATATAGTCTTAATTAAGATAACAATTTCATATACCATTGTATAATTATTTTTACTAAAAAGGGCTTAGACAGTTATTGGTTGTGCCATTATTTATAACAGGTCAATTTAAAAGTGAACATAACTGTGCTAATTCATGTACAATATCTATTTTTTGTACTGATAAAAAACTAACCTTTTTCTATGATAAGAAATTTTATGAAGACTGATTTGTATTTTGCATCATTGAGGGCACCGGGCGAAAACATGAAAATTATGCAACCAACAAACCACTTCGTGGTAGATTGTATTTTCATGTTTTCATCTGGCGCCTGGTTACTTTTTGTACTTTGTTGGTTTTCATGTGGCACATTAAATCACCCACTATAAATTTAGTGTACAAATTTATTCAAGGGCAAGTAACAATCTACTCTATGAAAAGTATGTTGTCAGGTTGACTCAGGAGACCTGGAGATTGAGACCGGTGTCCCTCCATTACAAATAGATAAGGCAGAAGCTGTCCATTTCAAACTATGCACATGTTAGAAAAAAAAATAGAATGTAACTATTCAGAATATGATTTGTTTTGAGACTTTATCAATTTATATTGCTGGATCCAAGATTCAGGACATTTTCAATCAATGCATGTATTATCATTTATAACTTTAAATGAAAGTCTCATCCCTTTAATAATAATGACATAACTGTAACTCTTTAAATTCAGAAATATTATAAATCTCATCATATCAATATACTAAGATCATGCATGTATGCACATCATCATTAATAATTCCCAGTTTCTATTAAATAAATATGAAATCCTAACATAAACATTGGTACTAATGGATGGAATTCAAAATCTAGTAGAAAGAAAACTATAATATATAAACTCTGTTATAGATACTATTATTAGCCAGCTAACACTGGGTATAAACATCTTTAACCTGTAGACTGATCATGTATTATCATTTATAAATTTAAATGCAAGTCTCATCCATCATAACTGTAAGTCTTTAAATACAGAAATACACATTATATCCATATACTATGATACACTTGTATGAACATTACATAAATAATTCTCAGGTTCCATTAAAAATAAATATAACAGCCTATTAACATTGGTGTTTGGGTGGAATTCATAATCTTGTAGAAAGAAAACTATAATGTACATGATATTGTTTAGTATAAAAGTAAAAAAAATCTCAATAAAAATTATATAATAAAGATTAAGTTGTGTGAGTTTCTAAACATTAAATGCATATCTCTTACAGTAACAAATACTGTCCCTCATAAGACTTTACTATAAAACTAACTGTATATATATCAAGTGTTTAAAATGAGCACCCATATGTATAGCTTAAATATTCTACCTTTTCATTTTTACCAAAGGTTATTTTATGAGCAATTTAAATACAAACACATAGAAAATAATAATTTCACATATTGATTAGAATATTTTATTTCATGCTTTCCAGTGTTTTATTGTAATATATCAGATGATTATATTCTGATAAACCACTAGTGAAATTTATAAAATATAATTTTCAATGTAGCCGAACTATATCTGAATGCGGATGAAAAGATAATCTTAAGGGGGCAATACACAGTTTTCAAGGCTTCTCGGCAAACAACTGACTGCGCCACAATCAAAACCTCACACACAAGTCTGTAATCACACACCTGAAATAAATGCATTTCATATTTAACATATATATATGTATCTCACAGCAAACAATTAAAAATACATGTCCACCTTCTAGTTTTCTGGCACACAGCCCTGTGTTTTTCATTGTTTTGGTCGCGAAAATCAACGACAAAATAAGCTGATTATCCCTATTCGCAAAATACAACAAAATATTAACGTAAAAACTTAAATCACAAGCTATAGTGTTTCTTCCTTCTTAAACAATGCACAATCTGAAAATAACATCCAAACGGGGTGCCATCCACCTACTTTTTTCACTATTCTAAGTCTTCTGCATACCCTTTAAATTGAAGAGCTGATTCACCGGCTAGCTCCAGAAACCACACGTTCGCATCCGACAGGTACTCTCTCATAAAAACAAGGGTCAACGCCACTAAATTCAATTTTACTAAATAACTGAAACACAATACTAGTCATTGAAACTTGAAATATAGTAACTATAAACATTTAGAACCTCAAATATCCACTTCAATTTCAAAACTGTCTCTTATTTGTGAATTCCACCCTGGCCAATTCGAAACTAAACAGCCGAAACTGTGTACTGCCTCCTAACTAAATGGAATAACGGGCAGAAATAAATGCCGCCATGCGTAAATTTTGCTTCTATAGGGAAAGAAAGTCGATGTCACCATACATCATGTTAAAAACGTAACAAAGTTAGAGGAATTTAACAGAACTATATTTCAAAATTGATGATGTGACGTCATGATGTGATGACGTCAAAAAGGAGAACGCGCGACGTTACGCGGCAAAATCAGTAAAAAAATCACTTAAAATCACTTAAAAAGCATGAAATAAAAAGAAAATTTATTTGTTTTACATATAAGATTAAAATATATTTCATTCGTGAACACCAGCTATTATATTTTCACTCGTGGCTACGCCACTCGTGAAAATATTGCATCTGGTGTTCACTTAGTGAAATTATATTTCAATCTTACATGCAAAACAAACAAATATCCTCTATCCTCTAGCAGAATACCTATACTGTAGTATATGTGCTAACTGAACAAACTAGAAAAATCTGGTCTAAGGTATATAAAGCCAGTGAAAAAATATATATCAATATTCACTCATCATGGCCTCTATGCTTTTGATTAATACCTTACAACTGGTAAATTTATGAAACAAAAATAGTAAGTAATACCTAACTTCAACCTAAGATAGACAGAAAAGAACAGATAATTTAGTAAACATGAGTTACTTCCCCTTAAAATAGAGAAAACCTGAAACCCAAAAGAACACCCCAAACATCAAAATTAAGAAATGTTGCAGGCTCAGTTTTATTAAGCCATGCAAATTCATGGTAAAGTATTCATAAAAAAATAGATGGCCATGTTACAGCAGTTTTTGCAGAAAATCGGATAGCTTTCAACATCCGGATACTGGTACACCTTGTAAAAACAACCATTCTGTGCAACAGATAAACGTAATATATAAAATTAATAGGATAATCGCTTATATAACAGTCCATTACCTATCCTTATACATGTACTAATTGGCAGGTGAACTTTCTTGTAGGAAAATTTTGAAAATATATAAATGAATGAACGAATGGATACATGTACGGCATCAATGTAGACCACAACGATATTCGAAATCCGGGTTTTAGTATTCAAACTTCTCAAGTGTGTCGAAAGGATTTGCGAAATTGTGTAAATATATCACGCTGATATTTCGCGTGTTGATAGAAATACTGTAATGTATATGATTTGAAAGGAAAATGTTTCTATGTAACTTTTCACGGAAATGGGCTGTACAATGATTGCGTAAAAAAGCCAATAAAATGTCGGCTGTAGAAATCGAAAGGAATTTTGTCACGTGACTTTTGCCCATGCTACCGAAAACTACCCATCACAATATCACGGCGTTGAGACGCCGTGAAATAACATGTTTTGCTTCTTAAAGATACATATGGAAAAGAAAATTAATTATTAAAGTGAAGGTAATATATAAATTTAATTGGGAAAGTTCAAACTTTTGAACATCGATGGTCTAACATTAAAGTATTTTTACATTATATCTTACGGATATTATTTTTACAAGGAAAAACCAGAATAAAATGATATTCATCTTCGTTATCAAGAGTATTACATGTACAGCATTGACAATATCTTTCGTTTCGTGGTAATATGTGTCTACTTTATCTACATGTTTGTATCTATATCAATAAACAATCTTACGTTTTACACAATAACTTTATTACTTGTTAATCAAAAGTACATGATGTCATTATGTACACTTTGAATTGTTTGTATTTCATTCAAGTATGTGTAATTTTGATGACAGTATAACAGATTGTTTTTCATTTGATTATATTGTCTCTTTTATCGATAACAAACCAGCAACTATTGATAAAATATGTTTATTAACCGGAAGTTAATGTCATTCAGTACATGTTTTATAGTTCACATGAAATATGAACAATTATCTCGGATAATTCAAGAGGCCCTATAAATCATGTCAAATATCATTGGATGAAGATTAGATTTTAAGATATAATTATGTTGTTTGCCGAAACAGGAAATGCTGTTTACTACAAAAGTACAAAGTACTTAAATGTTAAACCAATAATACGTTGTTCAAATTGTCTATTTTCAACACAGATTTTTTTCTATATAAAAGATGTCACTATTATATGGAACACAATACCAGAATTTAGGTCATGTCATAATTATAGATTTGCAAATAAATTTGAAAACAATGTAGAACAATTTATAGCTCATTTCCTAAAATATTTAGAATAATCGTGATGATACGACAATACGAGAAAAATAGCGTATATATCTTATTTATGCAAATAAATACCATGTAAAGGAAACTTTATGTGAACAAAAAAAGGGCGAAAAAAACAACAACAAAAACAAACAAAAACAAGACAGACAAACAAAACAAAAATGGGATTTTTACAGCATATTTCATATGCTCGGAAGAAAGCATATGTATAAAAATAATTCTAAACTTAAATAAAAAGGACTGTTAGTTCTCCTAGACCAGTATTATCAAATATGTTGCCATTTAAAAAAAGAGACCTGTTAAATATAATCTGAAATCAATGAATGTAATACTAACGGAAGTCAAAATCAATACAACAACACCAATTTATAAATTTGTAATTGATGCAAGCCTTGTTTGATTGAGCAAAGCAGTAGTTTAAACAAACTATCGTTCTGGTTTTAGCAGAACTTAATTAAAATTAAAATTAATCAAACAAAATGTGCCGAGTTTTTCTCGGACACATTTTTCAAGTATCTGAGAAGAAGCTCGACAATTATGAATTATCATATGTAATGTCTAGGAGTTGTCATAAAGATGCTTTAATTAAATTATACACTAAATCTTGTCGCTATAAATACTTTTCATAGTTTAATCGTAAATTTTGTACATTGGCAAAAAAGGGTATATTGTTATTGTTGATGAAAAATGTTCCAAAACGATAATAAATTCTTTTTCAAAACAGGGATAATGAATAATTTGTTTTTGTTGTTGTACCACTTCCGACAATTGTTTGTTTATGTTTTTTAATCTCCGATGACAATAACTTGCAAATATGGCATTTTCATAACTTTCCTTACGTGCTAAATATCATTGCTTGCAACTTTGCTTTACCTTAGATTTTGATATTTTGATTTTCTCTATAATGGTTTGTTAGCTGTAAAAAAGTGTGTGGGCGCAAAGCCCGGGAATGTAGCTTGTTTGCTCGGGACAAACAATTAATAATCAGAGATAGAGATAATGTTCAGGTAAATACGCTCTGTTTAGGGTTTTATTTCTTTATTTCTGTTTTCGTTCATTGAATTGGACAACCAAAGTCAAGTTATATTTTTTCAAGATGGTATATTATTTGTTTGAAACAAATTTACTACTGAAAAATATAGTATTTATATAGATAATCTTGTATTTGTTGAGAAATTAATGAGACGCCTATACTAAGTACATGTATGTAAACATCCATCCGTAAGCAAAACTCTGTGAACAAAAGAATATACGGTAAAGAACTTTAATATGTTATAATAATTTGCAACTTTATACCCTATATGATACTTTAAATGACGTCTTTTGGGAGTACTGCAATTTTCTACAAAGTTAAGAAGAGCAGAAAAACTAGCACAGAGAATGTTCTTTGCAAGATCAACGACACACAAAATTGAAACAAATGTATAAAAAAAGATAGGTTGGTCACTATCCCACTTTTAAGTATTTTATCAATTTGTTTTAAAAATGACTCTCTTTAATCATGCAAAATTAAAAAAGAAATATCTGCTGTGGTTTCAATTTAGCTGCTTTTCCTATGTAAAGAAAACGCAGCAATGCCATAAACGTTGATAGGTTGGTTTCTTGATTAAGTTGCAAATGTTAATGATTATTTTACAAATATTTATTCCTGTGGGCGAATGTTTTAGTGGCCAGCTGTTAACACTTAGAAGGACAATATCCGTTTCAACTCACATCCCTATTCACTTCTTATTATTTAATTAATTTATTTTTTAAAACAAAATATATTCCGCACTAGATATTGACAATTTCGTATAACCAAACAGGACATCATACTAGGGAAAATATTTCAAAAACACTTTTCAGTTCAATCATTGCGAGCATTTTAAAGGTCTCCACTTAAGTTTTTTACTTTGACTAGATTTTGAAGAGAGGAGTTGGATTTTTGGTTAAGATATGTTTATATTCATTGTAGAATAATACTTTTTCAACAAAACCCCTCCCCCACCTAAAACGCGTCATTATTTGTATTGATGTTGTGTACTCATCCAATAAAATTCATCATTGTACCTAAAATGTATAATGATATAGAATGCACATAAAATTATTTTTTAATTTGTTAGACTATTCCAATGCAAATGATCTTATCAGGAATATATATTTATAACGAATGTGCTCATTTAAATATTAAAAACATTTTTAATGATTTGGTGTTGCTTAAACTATATTTATTTAGCAAAGTTATTTCCTATCCTTTAGAATATTCTCATGTTTTAATATAATCAACATAAAGTTAATAAACTTAAAAGCTGTTTCAATAATGTATTTGCTTTACGACCAATTTTAATAAATTGAGAGTACACTAATCTAAGGTAAAAGCTTTACAAAAATCATTTTTGTGTAAATGATTAATAGTTTCGCTATTTTTTAACTGTTTACAAAAGTAATGGCATGGTAATTATAATGTGTTTGTTCTAAGCTGATGAATAAACATAAGATGTAAGATAAATAGAAACAACGGCTACTGATTCATTTTTTTATCTTTAAATTAGGTTGTTTTAGATGATTTATCTGGTCGTTTTCATTCCATAGTGTTTTCATCTGAAAGAAAAGATCACATTTTTTGTAATAAAAAATTGAGCCGCGTCACGACAAAACCAACATAGTGTGTTTGCAACTAGCATGGATCCAGACCAGCCTGCGCATCCGCGCAGTCTGATCAGGATCCATGTTGTTCGCTTACAGACACTATAACAAGTAAAAACAGATAGCGAACAGCATGGATCCTGATCGGACTGCGCGGATGCGCAGGCTGGTCTGGATCCATGTTGGTCGCAAACCCATTATGTTGGTTTTGTCATGACACGGCTCAAATATTTTTCTTTTACTGAAATAACATAAAGCATGATAATTATACTATGGTGAATAATAAGGACATATTTGATTATAATATTCAAAATCGAAATGGGTAATGAATACTCAACAGGCAACATTGTCGCAATATACGTCCAGCACAGAAGCTTTTGAGAGAGATGTGGGCATTACAGATATGCATATAGGAGATATGCTCTGGGCAATATCTGGAAAATATCTGGATATATTATCATCTCTAGTGATTTTTTCTATCTGAAATTTGACCCTATGTGTGACCTTGACCTTGGCCGCAGGGACATACATTTTGCACACTCCGTCTCACAAAAGTGAGCATTTGTGCCAAGTTATATTGAAATCCCTCTTTGCATGTAGAAGTTTTGCTCCGGACAAGCGTTTTTCAATGAACTCTAAGTGTGACCTTGACCTTTGACCTAGAGGCCTGGTTCATGCGCGCGACACGGCTTCTCATAGTGGTGAACATTTCTATAAAGTTTCATTAAAATTCCTCCATGGGTGAAAGAGATATGCTCCGGACAATTATTGGACGCCCTCCACCCGCCCAGTCGCCCGCCAGGGGGGAAACTATAATACGACCCGTTTTTCAAACGGGCGTATAATAAATAAATAAATAAATAAATAAATAAATAAATAAACAAATAAATAGATAAATACATATAAATTGATCCTACATGTTTTTACATATT
Source organism: Ruditapes philippinarum (assembly GCF_026571515.1). Classification (NCBI taxonomy): domain Eukaryota; kingdom Metazoa; phylum Mollusca; class Bivalvia; order Venerida; family Veneridae; genus Ruditapes; species Ruditapes philippinarum. The sequence continues at coordinate 23,878 of NW_026852178.1, forward strand.
ATAGAAAATCTTTATATGAAGATAAATTAAAGGTGCGTTACTTTTTTTATATGTGTTCTAAATCTTGATTAAATCGGTCACACTATTTAATAATTTCATTATAATTGTCACATTCATTACGTAAAAAGCATGAGACATGAGACGTAAAAGCGTACGTGACGTCAATCAAATGAGACGTACATCGTTAAAGAGGTTTATCAACTGAGACGT
>NW_026852179.1:0-113528 GCF_026571515.1 Ruditapes philippinarum
GTTTTTTTCAATTTGTTTTTGATTTTCTAAATCCCCATATCTCTGACGAATAACTCAAAATTGAGCCACACATATGTCATTCACAGCAAAAATGAAATACTTGTCACATGTAGAAATGTCACTCAATTTGTCAATAGTATTAGCTTTTATATAATTTAATTGAGCCGCGCCATGACAAAATCAACATAAAAGGTTTGCGACCAGCATGGATACAGATCAGCCTGAGCATCCGCGCAGTCTGATCAGGATCCATGCTGTTCGCTATCAGTTCCTCTACTTGTTACAGGGTTTGTAAGCGAACAGCGGCATGGATCCTGATCAGAATGCGCGGATGCGCAGGCTGGTGTGGGTCCATTCTGGTCACAAATGCACTTTGTTGGTTTTGTCGTGACGCGGCTCAATTCATCTCTTGACGATACTGAGACGACTTCATATAAAAGTCACAGAAAATCACACACAAAATAATGAATAAATAAAAGTTTCAATTCAAAATTAGTTATGCTTATGCATTTATCACTGGCATGCGAATGCAATAGCTACAAATATAGCTGAAAATGTGTGAAACAAGTAATGGTAATACTTGTTGTTGATATTTCTTAGACCAGTTAAATGAGGGCAATACAATATGCAGTTATATAAACTAGAAAAAAATGATAATGCTTTTGTACAGTGCATTACAATTCTGCAAAATTCAATGTGTTTTTGTTTAACAAATAAAGCGACCCTAGAGATCACAAAATGAAAGCAAGATATAAAAAATGTGTCAATACTGTCGAAATTTAGGAAGTATATCGTAATGTTCTATTGAATGATAAGTTCAATAAATTTTCGTACATCTTTTTTGACGATTTAGAAAAGATAACTAAAATTATTACATTAAAAGTTTTAACAATAAATTATCTTTTATTTCTGGGAAACAAATGTATAATATTGAGTAATGTAATGAAAATGTCACTACGAAAGACATTGCTGTCAAAAAAATGCGAATAATATGTCACGGTTGGCACTCTAAAATTTAGATAAATACTCATAATGTATCATTTGACAAGTCTTTTGTCTGGGATATGAATCATTTCCTCTATTCATAAAGACGACAAAACATAATGATTGACTTCAATACGAACCGTTACTAATTCGGTTGTTCATGTAATAAACGTATCCAGATATATTATATTTTTGTACTACTATTCACTTTATATCAACCTGACACCACGGGATTGTCGTGCCTATTCTGTAAAATATGCAATGGAATTAAACTCGAGTTATACAATCTTGTGTATTTGCTTCATATAAAAACTTGTTTTGAATGCTGTTGCTTCTTGCATATGCTGTTACAAAGTTATTAAATTAAAATACTATTTCTCTAGGAAAATTGTCAGTCTTCAAAGTCAATTTCCTACTGTGCCATTTCTAGTTTAATAGCGTGTTATTTAGCATAGACTTAATATCCCTGAATTCTGTCTAGTAAAGGAAATTGTACGTTTCGTGTTTTGCCCACGTAAGAGTTTATATGTCCGTGATTAAAATGACAAAAATAGGCCCTAAATAAAAATTAGGATGTAAAGTCGAATAGACCCTTTTACGACGTGGTCCGTTGCTATGTTAAATCGATAGGATGTATTATTTTTCTCGCGCATGCGCAATCGCAAAATATACAAATGTAGTAGAAGTTCACAGACAATTCCGAGTTTATTGAAGGTAAAAATTATAAAATACTAAGATGCCATAACTCGTAATCATGTTTATTAAGTCCTTCAAGTATCAGAATAGAAAGAGATATATTAAAATATTGAAATATCATATTATAGAAAGGTCTATGAGGAGTTCACAATAAAAAAACTGCTTTTGGGGAAAAAGTTCTGAGCTCTAAATAAGCGCATAGTACAAACTAGTGTGTGCATTGTTATTTATTATCTTCCTTTTTTCATTTAATTTCTGAGACTAGTAGCTTGATATTTGTTTTGCATAAAATTATTATGTTTTAAAAATTAATACCACATCGTTATGTTGGGCCTTCCCTCCTTCTCCATCCAAAATGATGTGCATATTTAATTCTTTCTTATGTACAGCAAGAAGCTTTGCGAAAACAACCTGTTAAAATATCAGTTGTTTTTCATTGCATTGCACGTTTAAGAATATGAACATGCAAAGAAAATTTACTTGCAAGAAACAACATATTTTCTTATATTTTTTGTACTTGTTATTGTAAAGATATACATAAATAACCACGACTACAACTATATATATATATTGTAGTCGTGGTTACATGTACTTGATTCGCATGATTTGACAAATTATGACACTAACATGACTGAGTATTGCATATGATCTGATTTTTGTCTGGAGTTTGCATGTTTATGTAAATTGTATTGTCATATTATTGTTGTTTAGTAAGATCAGGTTGCATTATATGATAACTGAAATACAATTATATACTATGTCTAGTCGAGTTGATCTTCTTAACGATACAAAAATAATCGCAATGACGATATTGTTGATAATGTCTGTTTATCTGTTTATTTATGTGTCATTTCAAGAGGGTAAACAATTGATACAGTAGAATACTAATGTCATAGCAAGAGGGGTAAAAATAAGATCCCCGATCAAGATATTGTATTTGTTTGTTTTTTTAATTTTTGTTGTTTGTGATTTTTTTGTATATATTTCAAGTTTTTTATTGTTGTTGGTTGTTTGTTTTTGCTTTTTTGATGTTGTTTGTTTATTTATTTATTTATCTATTTTTATTTATTTATTTATTCATTTATTAATATTATTTATTAATATTATTTATTTATGTATTTACTTATTTATTTATTTATATGTGATTATTTGTACTTGTATGATTTTTTGGTATCTTTTTTTTCTATCATTCCTGTTATTTAAACTTATTTTAACATCAAAATTTCGATTATAACAATAGGAACTGTATTGTTACAATGTAGACGTATATGTAAAATAAATATGAAATGTATATGAACTTTTTAAAGCAAGCAATGTATTCAAAATGTCTGATCTTTGTCTTTGGTTTATACAGAATTTATTTTAGTTCGATTGTGTAGAAAGCTATAAGATTATACATGGTCTAAAGATGATTTCCTGAAAGTTTCATGCTTGTATCACAATTTGCACTATTTTCTCAATTTCCCGCCCCACTAAGACACACATTCGAATCCGTTCCTGGAACCAACCAGTACTGAGCAATAAGTGTAAAGTTTCTTGCTCAAGGAAACAACGATTTGCCCCTGACGGGGTTTGAACCCATGCGGCTAGCGATCATTAGATGCGTTAACCACTCGGCCATGCCACCACATTTTGTTTTTTATTCGTGATAATTCTAATTTCTAGTTTAATAACCAGATCGTAATTATAATTAGATGTACTAATGTTAAATTTCGACGTCGTGCCTGTTAAAAGGTTGATTTAATCACGTACATATTACTAATAGAAGAGGGTTAATACACCATTTTCAGTGAATTAACATCTGCAGAAGTGCGAGGACGTATTTAAAGTCGAGTCCACAGGGCGAGGCATTTAATAAGTCCGAGGACTTCTGTATAGATGTTTCATGCATGAACAAAATGTGCATTAGCGTTATTTTCTTGGCATACAAGTATTCGTTTTGATTGGTCTTTAAGTGTTTCGCTTTCTGTTTTTCGTATAAAGAAACAAATACCTTTGTAATATTTTCTGCGTTCTAGTGCGATGTCATTTGACAGTTATCAACCTACAGGGACAATCATAGCCTTAAACTGTTTCATATTGCGCCCGAAGTTAAGCATAGTCAAAAAAACGTGCAACAATCATGCATGTTCCATCAATATAATTATATGTCTGCTTGCGCAGTTTTTATGCAAGATTATTGCATTCAAATGTCGATGCATGGCATAAACGTTTGTCAAAATGCTCTCTTTGAAGCAATGAAGCAATTATTAATTTTGCATTTTTATTACTAGTAATAATTGATCATTTGTAATACCTATGTAACCGACGAGTCAGAAAATACGATTCTCAAAAAGTTATTAATGTTTATATAAAGACTATGCATTGCGCTTTAGTCATATTTTCGTGTGAGATTTAAAACAATGTTAAAAATGATACTTGTTCTGTCATTTCCTAAACATCCAGACGCTATCGTTTGACAAATTACACTTACAAATTGATCAGAAACAGGACATACAATTAAGTGTAATAATTCCATAATTGAGCCGCGTCACGACAAAATCAACATAATGGGTTTGCGACCAGCATGAATCCAGACCAGCCTGCGCATCCGCGCAGTCTGATCCGGATCCATGCTGTTCGCTTACAAACACTATAACAACTAGAGAAACTGATAGCGAACAGCATGGATCCTGATCAGACTGTGCGGATGCGCTGGCTGTTCTGGATCCATGCTGGTCGCAAACCCATTATGTTGGTTTTGTCGTGACGCGGCTCATATCTATCATTGATAGCAAGTTTGTAACATGAATCAAACCTCTATGAATGCAGAGTGTATTGCAACACTTATATCACGTGTCTGTATGACCAGTTGAATTACAAATAATTTTATACAATTAAATTATCATTTATAAGTTAATGTAATGATAAAATACCGAAGTTTGTCTCAGCTTAACTTTTGTCTTGATACATTACTCGATTGCATAACTCAAACAAAATTCGAAACGAGAAGCAATATATAAATTGTTTTCAAATCTGTTTATTTTCAATCTTGCTAGACAAAACAATCATTATCGTCTATTTTACATGATACCTTAACAAATTGTTTTAACCGGATAAATCTAAAAATAATAAAAATATTGAAATTATCACAACTTTTTTGGTTGATAATATCATTAGAATTTTAACTTTCAGGCATTTCATTCATGAAAACAAATATATAAGGAGTGCCAATAAAAAGAACTTTAGCGTTCCTAATACATGTACCATATATCATATAAATGTCCATTTTTTTCTAAAACAATTATAAAATTACGAGTTGCTGTATTGGATGATGCTCTTGGTAAATCATTTTTTTTTTTTTTTATTTTTTTTTTTTTGTATATAGACATCAGGAATTGCATAACGTCTATATAGTCTTCAGTTGGTGGAACAAGATATCATTTGTTATGGGCAGATAAACAAGAGTCGTACATGTCGATTTGCAGATGATTCCATTCAAATTACGATAGCTCTTTTGCCAAGAACGATAGTCGTTTTAGTCTATTGATGTTACATTATTTCGAAGCAATAGAATATATGTAATCGTAACATCAATGAAATTCTATTGTAATGCAAAAATTCAATACATACCGCTTGTGTGAAGCATGGATTGAGTTAAGCGTGTTATTTTACTACATTTAATATTAACAAATGTATCAACAACATAATTGAGCCGCGTCACGACAAAACCAACATAGTGGGTTTGCGACCAGCATAGATCCTTACCAGCCTGCGCATCCGCGCAGTCTGATCAGGATCCATGCTGTTCGCTATCAGTTTCTCTACATGTAATAGGATTGGTAAGCGAACAACATGGACCCTCTTCAGACTGCGCGGATGCGCAGGCTGGTCTGGATCCATGCTGGTCGCAAACCCATTATGTTGGCTTTGTCGTGACACGGCTCATATATCTTATTCTTTCCCTTACAAGCAAAATCAACAAAGTTTCTTAGTGTTTACCTTATTTTGGACATTCCTCAGAAACAGCTAAATGACGTTATGTTTTTCATTAAAATAAATTGCAATTATGTTTAACCCTCATTATGCTTCTTAAGGTAGACCATGGGTAATGGGCACCATAAAGAACTGTAAAATTGACAACATAGGACAGTTATATGTCTTCAAGGTCACCTGTATGCAAAATTTAAATAAAATTTACCGTGTGGTTTATGAGTTATGGATATATTTCTGAACTAAGACCTTGCCATTTGAAGGGCTTATTTTCAGAAATGAGGAAACTGTAAATAATCTGTAATATCATCATTATAAAAAATGTTTTTCTATTGCTCATTGTTAAGAAACAAATAATAACATTCAAGTAACACATTACACAACCAAAATGTTTGGTTCTAAACAAAATGTTCTTAAAATGTATAAAAATGTAACCCTACCCCACCCACTTTTAACACTATTTTTACCATTTCCCTATCTAAAATGCCTTATTCAAAATATCCCTTAAATTTATCGAAATGAGGGTCTGTTTTCAAACTTTGCCTAAATTTTTTCAAAGGTATATTAGTTGATCATGCGAAATATAAAATACTTTTACCGTGTAGTTTCTATTTTATCGAACTTTGAAAATATCTGGTATCATATTTGTTATAAATTTTGGCATTATTTAACCAAAAAAATACCTAAAATAATTATATAATTAAAATCAAACTTTTTTCTTCCATAAGGGATCAGAGAGATACATAAAAAATGTTAAAAAGAAAAAAAGAAAGAGAAAAAAAGTTGTCCCTTCTGGGGTTTGAACCCACGCCCCTCAATTTCAATGTAGTTTACAAGCGATTCTAGCCTATTTGAATACTCTTCAAAGTGGAGGTAATGCATTACCCATGGTCTACCTTAATAAGTTTATCGTTCCCCTAATCCCCTATTATACCAACCAATTCAAACACTTCTGATCATCAAACATTACATGTTATGTTCCTGAACATTAACAATTTTCTTTGTATTGAAATTCTAATAAACTAACTCGGTCTAAAGCTATTCTTAAATTATATTATCTTTTTCAAATATTCTCTTCTCTGCCTCAAATGTAGCAAGAACGTTGAGAATTGTTTTGATTTTAATTTGTTAACATTTTAGCCTAACTTTGATTTCATACGAAAGATAGTGAGCAGGTTTAATAAAATTGTAGTGTATGAAAAATTATGTGATAATTACATTATAATGATTCCATCAAAAAAAAAATGTTGTTTTTTTTTTTAGTTATTTACGTGCAATATCAGAAATAGCATGACAGACAAAGGTTTGATATTCAATCAGTGTCTTGTTCATACATATTTGATGTAAACTATATTGTTTCATCATAGTTTTATTATAGGATCGGGTTGCAAATTGCAATAAAATTATAAATAAAATGTCTAGATAAGTACATTACCGGAACAATGCAATTAGTAACAATTGATATTTCAGTGCCTTTATGTGTTTATTGCTTACCACAGAAAAATTATATAGGAAAAGAAATGTAATATAGATTTATATTTGTTTAATTACTTGGAAATAGTAGATATTAAAAGGAAAATATAGACCTACTGTACTCGTTTTATTTTTAATGAAATATGCTTTCACTTAGCGTATAATAAAAATTAACATTACATATCTTGCAAATGGTCCACAAATGTATGGAAACTAATATAGCGCTTTCTATCGTCAGCTTGCAAATTGTTCTAATTGCATTGATTACTTTAATAAACCAATTTAAGGTAATTTCTGATGTGCTTAACTTGTCACAATATTAAAATGCCCCCTTTTACTTTACTTACATGAAATTGTCAATACTTTTCTATAATTAACGTTAGACATTAAATCCTTCAGTCTTCGAAACTTTATATTTTGAAACTTCTCTTTTATTTAATTTTTAGTGCGTTTGCTAGGAAACATAGAGGTAAGCATTTCAGAAGGATTGTTTCCAAATATCTTCTTTCATAAATTGACAAAAAAGATTAATTAAAAAAAATCAAACTCGTATTTTGATAAAGAATAAAATTATACATTTTATAGTTTACTGTTTGATGTTTTCATTTTCTTTTTGTTTTGCTTTTATTCTTTTATTATTTGTTAAAGGTTGGGCAATAAGACATAACAAATTGCAAAATATTGAATTCCTTTACATAGGTGTCATTATTTTCCTAATTTAATTACTTTACTTTACTTACGGCCTGTTTTAGTGTTATTGTCCTGTTACACTTCTGTTAGAATAGTCAACAATAATTATAACTATGTCTCGGTCAGCAGATTTTCTACAGCTCATGTTTGCATAATTTGCAATTCAGTGATAAATGCATCAGTATAAATAATTTTGAAGTGTTCACTTTGCTTATTTAATTTTTCAATTTTCTATGGCTGTTATCTGCATGTCGTCTAAGTATCACCAAGAGATGAATTGAATTATCTTAAGTTAATACGCTTTACCAACTCAGTGTCATTTCCATATGGGACAAATATTCTATTTTCTGTGAGTGATGCTATTGAATATATTACTTAAAATTATATTATATAAACCTAGAAATAAAATTATATTATATAACCCTAGAAATGAAAGATCGCTCAAAAGCAAAGAAAATAATAACAAACAGTTGAAAGTCGGAGACTTTGTTTTATCTTTCATGCTCCCTAGCACCGGGTGAGGCAGCATTCAATAATCTTTACACCAGATGATATATAAAAAAAATATTTCAATACTTAAAAAGCATATGAAGCAATTGTTACAAATGCCACACAACAGTTGAATTTTGCTCTTGTTAGACTAACATTATTGGAAAACAAATATAACATGTGGCATCTCGGTAAAAAAGCGATTAAAGCTGATCAATGATTATGATAATGACAGATAATGGAAAGTGATAATTACATTTATGCAACTCATACGGGTATTTGATAAGGAAATATCGTTTAGAACCATAATTACAAAAGTTTTAAGCTATGAAATCTTTAAAAATTACTCTGCTTTGGGGTCACGATTCAACTGAAGAAAAATATTAATATTAGTAAAGCATTCATAATTAATTGTGTCTATTTTTCAAACATCTGAAATAATATTCTACTAATTTTTAAACAGAATTTTATCAGCATTATCATTTTTATCACAAATTGTTGGATTACAATAATTTCTTTCAATTTGTGATGTGTTTATATGTCAATATATATGTTATAAAACAATAAACTGAACGGCTTTTCATTATGCAATGCGACAGGCTTCATTTTATTTTTTTATTTTTTTGTTTTACGTTTTTAAGTTATATGAACGTAGGATAAAATTATCCAAATTTTTCAGTTCATTCTATTATCGCATTCATTTGCAACACGTTTTGTTTACATGATGAATAAACGAAGGCATACGTAAACTTGAACAACTATTGTTTGCATTAGAAATGTCATTTCATTTGTAAATGATACTGTATATGATGACAGTTCCAATAAAATTATGCACAGTAGCGTGCATTTAATCAATTAAATGATTTGGTACTAATGCATTTCAAGTATGGTTGAAACAAGTGAACGAAACTTTATTACATATATAGTAAGTATACAGTACAAAAATATTGATAAATGAAAAACAATATGGATATGATTTATAAATAGAAAATAAATAATTATTAGAGATAAATCGTAATCATTAATATAATTATAGAGTCGCATGAATCATGTCTAGACAAAATACCATTTGAGTGTTTTATTACATATTTAGTAGGATATAACTTTAAACGATAAATACCATCCAGACTGTCAAAAGAGAATTGCCTTCATGTGAAAATTATAAAAAGAAACTAAGGACAATTATAATTGGAAAATGATGCATAACGGAAAACATCAATAAAGTATAATAACGTTTTCTATTGGGCTTAAAGTCACACCAACACTTTTAATATTTTAAACAAGAGTGCGTGAGATAATTTTCTCTCATAAACAGATCTAACCAAACCGAGTTTGCAATTTCCACCTTCGTTTATTTTGTGTTGTTTTCATTAATCTTGAAAAATCTCTTCTTTCTACATTGTTTAGCTTAGATTAGATTTGATTTATTTTGGTATAGAATACATATACATTTAAAACAACATGTACGGTGCATATAGCTTGCTGTTATACATAACATAATAATTCTAACACCTTTAGCTGTCGTTTAATGGAATTAAGAATAAATTACGTTCAAATAAATAATATACTTCGTAAAATAATTTCCCATTATTTAACTTCTACATTTATCATTTAAGGCAGTAACCTATCAATTGCATGTTTTAACACGGTAAATCTATGAGCTTTGAAAACTGCTTTTCTAATTGTCATTTGTCAATCAATGTTTTACTCATTTTGCCGGCAAAAGGTGTTCTAAAACTTATGTATCTTAGCTGGTAATTTATTCCCTGCGGGCCGGAGCCCGCAGGGTATTGGTACGCGTTTAATTTTTGAGGCATGGAGGAGCACGTGACCTGTTTTCGGTACATGGAGGAGCATGTGATCTGTAAACCGTACATGATTGGTTAATTGACCTATTCGAAAACCTAGCTAAATACCGTTTCCCGGTACGTTACGGTTTACCGCTATGGAATCATTGTGTACACACCGGTCTCTCACACAATGCTAGGGAATTAGTCCGAATTACACCTAATTAAGAACATAACACTATTACGTGATAGTTTTAATTTTCTATTATTATTTTACCGTTTAAGGTGGAAAAACTTGCATGATTTGTTTGAAAATTATCAATGTTTCTATAATATCTATCTGAAATTTTACAAACAATAAATTGTTTATAGTGAAAATCCACAGAATTAAACATTCATTTGTGGCATCTGCCATAATAGATTGATATATTTTCTGCGTAAACTTGTGTGTTTACTTTATTTTATTTTATTATTTTTTGCACGGAATTATTCATACAATGGTATTTAATAATTTTCTTAAACAGAAATATTGTTTTATTTTCGACCAAGACCAAAGACCTTCTTCTATTGATCGATTATTGTCAACTTTATTCCTGATACAAACGTTATTTTTTTTCCCCCAAACAATGTTGAAAATAGTTAAATGAAATATCTTTAAATCATTATAAATGTTCCCCGCAGGAAACCATTTTACTTGTTACTTGTCTTACTTGATATTTCATTACCAATTTACTTTTTCCTAAAAGTAACATTGATTCATGTGTACTTCAGTAAGAGGACGTTAGTTTAATTGTGTATTCCAGGTTACACAGTTATTTTAGGATAATTCAGAGATCATCATAATTCCCATATTTATGGTTAATCCAATGCTTAAATGACATTGTAAGGAGGAATCGTGATCTACAGAAATTTGACTTGGACCGGTTGCTGATACTTTTAAACCATGTTGACTGAAATTCAGTAAGAGGACGAGTTTGCCTTTGGAAAAAATTCTGTTTATAGACAGATATAAGTGTTGCTGATTGATGCACAAATGAGGGTTAATGAACTAACTATTTTACTTCCTTCCATGTCTGATATCATTCAAGCCATTCAAATACAACAATAATATGTGTAAAGATAACGTAAAAATAATGGTTATAGCAATGACAGTTCATAACCTAAATTTATATGAGCCGTGCCATGACAAAACCAACATAATGGGTTTGCGACCAGCATGGATCCAGACGAGCCTGCGCATCCGCGCGCAGTCTGATCAGGATGCATGCTGTTCGCTGTCAGTTTCTCTACCTGTTATAAGGTTTGTGCGCGGATGCGCAGACTGGTCTGGATCCATGCTGGTCGCAAACGCATTATGTTGGTTTTGTCATGACGCCGCTCATATAGTAACATACGAGAGAGGGGAATAGACAACAACACTTCTGACCGTATAATACATGTGTATTCAACACTTTGATTCTCACAGCAAAATTGAACAATTTATCTTTACTGCTTGTTTTCAATAGTTTCTAACATTTCTTATCTGACGAATTTCTGACAATATTAATTTTCAAATATGTTTTCGTAAATCTTCATTCGCATACACAAATAAAATGACACTTTTCTTCCATATCTGAGGAATTATAATATAAACAAAACTATTTTCTGGGATATTTGCCCGTTTGTACTCTTTAGCAATGGCTTCTCATTTTGAATCTACAGATATAAAAATTGATTAAAAACACATTGGCAAGATATTAACATAATAATCATTTGAATACAGAACGATGGTTTCTCAGCAAGAAATAAAATTTGTAAAGTCTGATCAATTTAGTTGTGATTGAATAGATTATCACTCTTAATATGTCTATATTTATTTTGTCTCAAGTGCCAATAAATATTTCTCCAGTCATGCTAAAAAGAAAAGAAAACAAACACTAAGCTAATAATATCTAAATTGTCTTGTCGACTGCAAAATCATTTAAAAGACAATTCATCAAACGAAGTCAGTGGCACTTTTGTCATTCAGATTTATTAATACAGATCAATTGACAGGATTGTATCCGAAAAATTGTTTCCTTTATTCTATTACATTGTTTACATAGCGTGTTTATAACTTTTTGATTGGATAGATTTTAATTTTATTTATATTTCAATAACTGTATAATATAGTTGTATCCGAATGCCAATAACATGTTTCATGTGAAATATTATGAAAAACACAATTATACACAATCAGTATGGATTAACTAGTATATCAAATTTTAACAATTACAAAATAGCTTGCATTTACTGAGTAATTCTTTACTGCAAAAAGCACTAGGTATATCAATTTTCCATATCCAAATACAGAAAATGATTCCAAGAAAGCTCTGTAGGAGCACATTTGTCTCGGAGCACATTTGTCTTACGTAAGACCGATGCGGTCGCATTTGTTCCACATGAGACAAATGGGACCTCAAATGTCTACCCCAAAAATCTCATTTGTGTGACAAATGTGCTCCGATCAAGTTTTTTACGGGACAAGAAAGCACACCTGTCTCATGTGTTTTTAAGGGACAAGAAAGCACTTTTGTCTCATTTCATTTTTTATGAAATATTTGTCACATATTTCCCAACGGCAGAAATTCTTTTTTAGAATCGAGGTTCGCCGTTTTACCTCAAGAGTAATCATCGATAGGTTTGCTTATGCTTTCTTTATGAAAACCTACATTGAACTATTAATTATAATACCTCTAATTCAAGAAATTGATTGACTTAATCTGAAGTCGTACACTGACACGTACTAAATCCCGTTCACGAAGGTACAATGGTGACAGCGCGATGGCACGATGGTACGTTGATGAAAACGCGATGCTGCGATAGTAAAAACACAATGGTACGAACGTGAAACTACGATTGTACGATGGTGAAACAACGATTGTACGATGGTGAAACAACGAAGGCTCGATGATGAAAACGTGATGGTATTATGATGAAAGACGACGTTACGATGGTGAAAATACGATGGTACGATATGATGAAACCGCGATGGCATGATGATGAAAACGCGATATTATTTTTTCATCGTGTCATCGCATCATCGTGATTTCACCATCGTGCCATCGTGTTTTAATCATCGTACCATCGTACCATCTCAATTTCACCTTTGTACCATTGTGCATTGCTGTTCAGGGAGATAAAAATGTTACTTATGTCCAAACGGAACACCATAATCAGTTGATATTGAATGATACAATATCGTGACTCGTATCGCATTTCGCCGAAATCGCGCGTCTCGCGAAATCTTGCGTTTCGCTTCGCATCCCGTTCGTCGACGCGAGACAAGAAATTGATTCCATGTCATATACCGCTAAGAAGTATTCCTTTTATAGTCTACATAAAATCACTTTAAGTTCCATTATGCCTGAAAAATGCTTTTATTTTTATTCCTCAAAAGCTTTTTATTTTTGGTATACTTTTTTAGCGCCAAAAAGTTCCTCATTGACTAATCATCTGAAGCATATTTCATCTGCTGCTTTTTTGCAGTTTGTACAGTTGAAGGGTTTTAGAATTTTGTATTGGAGTCAAAATACTACATTGTTTACATTTTGCTACTTTTATGACGCATTATTTCACATTTATCACGAATTTCTTTGGGTTATAAGCATCTAACTACCTCAGAAATCATTATTTAAATATAAATAGATTCATACTTGCTCTATCTAAAGAAGTAAAAATTTATTCATTTCTGAAATCTCTCGGTACGGGATACTTCGACATTGCGAGATCTCCGGTTACAATATCGTGCCTCGCTTCGTGTGTCATTGGAATGTCGCGTCTCGCCCGATTCTGAGTGGCCCGATATTCCATAATTATGTCATTACCCGGATTATTTTAGGAACTCATGCATGTTGTAAGTGCCTTTCCAATGGCAAATCTTAAAGCTGCAATTCTTGGAAAATGACGACTTTTAATACATATATTTCTGATGAAAACGAAATACTTGTGTAATGGTCTTCTTATTTTTTCCATGGATCATTTAACGGTGATTTCGAAAAACCACTTGCTCCTAACCGCTGTAGGTTCGACACATACACGGGGCGTCGAACTATTTATGCAAGAATCCCGGTCAGGGTCCAAATGCGCAATACAATATGCGCATGCGCACGTAATAGCTATCGCGTGCGCACTTTATAGTATCGCGTGGCCACGGAAAAGCTATTGTGTGCGCACGTAATAAATAAGAAAATTCTGTCCCCTTTATGCCACTGTAGATACTACCTTGTTTTTGCTAAGAATATTTCTAGTGCCATAAATCATCTATAACATTTTAAGCATTGAAAATAGACGTATCACAATTGATAATGTTAAGATTAGACTTGCTGTATAGATGTTTAGGTTCTGGATGCTGCACTTGTAGAAATTTTCATTGTGACATGCAGAACATGTTTTTAATTTTTAATTTAATATATGACTCCTATGCAGTGGCAGGAAGTTTTTGAATGACCGGAAGTGACCTCAAAACGGTATTATAAATACAGAAAACAGTACACAGATGGACATAATTATTACCTTTTAAGAATTTTATGGAAAAAAATGTGAGACAAATGTGCTTCGAGTGTCCTTTCTATTGCGTGTCGAACACATCTGTCTCATTTCCAATTTGTCGCAAATATGAATGTTTACGAACACATCGGTCACACTTCGTGAGACAAATGTGTTCCGAGACAAATGTGCTCCTACAGAGCAGTGCAATGAGGTAGGTCTGTAGGTGCACATTTGTCTCGGAGCACATTTGTCTCACGAGATGTGACCGATGTGGTCGTAAACATTCATATTTGCGAAAAATGGGAAATGAGACAGATGTGTTCGACACACAATAGAAAGGACACTTGAAGCACATTTGTCTCACATTCTTTCATAAAATTCTAAAAAGGTAATAATTATCCCCGTCCGTCTCCTGGCGACCAGTCATTGTTCTGTGTTGTCTGTGTTTATAATATCGTTTCTATGTCACTCCCGGTCAATCAAAAACTTCCTACCTCTGCATAGGAGTCCCATATTAACTTAAAGAATATCTCTGTTCTGCGTGTCACAATGAAAATTTCTACCAGTGCAGTATCCAGAACCCAAACACATATGCAGCGAGATTTTTATCGTTATCAATTGTGACACGTTTCTTTCCGATGCTCAAAGTTTTATAAATGATTTAGGAATTATTCTAAGCAACAAGAAGGTAGTATCTACGGTGGCATAAAAGGGACTTAGGATTTTCTTATTTATTATGTGCGCACGCGAAAGCTTTTACGTGGCCACTCGATACTTTTACTTGCGAACGCGATAGCTATTACGTTCGAAAGGAATAGTGATTGGGTGCCCCTGCGATAACTATTACGTGCGCACGCGGAAAGGTATTCTGCATTTGGACCCTGGACAATCTTCTTCGCTCCGAGTGAGTGTCAAACCTACAGCGGTTAGGGGCAAGTAGTTTTTTGAAATCACCCGGTCACGGAGACCCCTAAATGATCTAAGGAAGAAAATGAGATCACCATCCAACACGTATTTTATTTTCATCAGAACCATATAAAAATATCAACATTATCAGAGAAGTGATGCTTTCAGATCCGCCATTGAAAAGCACTTACAACGTGCATGAGTTCCTAAAAGAATCCGGTATCGGACCTCGCAGAATCGGGCGAGACGCAACATTCCGACGAGACCAGAAGCGAGGCACGATACTGTAACACGAGATCTCGCAATGTCGAAGTATCCCGTACCACGAAATTTCACGGCTCGCTTCATGTTTTGCCGGAATGCCGCTTTTGTTGTCTCTCGCGCATCGCTTCGTGCATGTGATTCTTAAATGCCTGACTATGATAAAGGAACGGGAGCCATCTGGGCTTGTCGCCCAATGGCGGACAGGTTATTGACACTTTTTCACACTGCATGGCTATAGACGACCACAAAAGCTATTTTCTGTTTAAATTTCATCATGGAAAGGTTTTTGACATTTGGGTTGAAAAATGCGAGTAAAGGTTGTATTTGATTATGTGAATTTCAGTCTTAGTAATGGTGGTTCTTCTTTCACGTCACAGCACTGTAATTCTTAAGTGATTTTACAGTAACAAAAATGACGTTAGAAATTTTTCTTTCATCATTTTATATCAGTTTTATCATAACTCTTTAAAATGAGATAAGGATTTGTTTTATATAGAATATAAAGGGAATACTATTTAGTGGTATATTGCCTCTTTCGCGCCGACGAACGATATGCGAAGCGAGACGCGAGATTCTGGCGAGATGCGAAACGAGTCGCGATATTGTATCGTTCAAATATAGCCCGATTACGGTGATCCGTAACATTTTTGTCTCCCTGAAACCGATATGCACGATGGTACAATGGTGATTTCAAGCGCGAAGGTACGATGATGAGAATACGACGACATGATCATGAAACAATGATGGCACGATGCTTAAATTATTATGATGCGATGACACGATGTTGAAAATAATTTCGCGTTTTCAACATAATGCCATTGCAGTTTCATCATCGTACCATCGCATTTTCACCATCGTACTACCACGTTTTCACCATCGTACAATCGTTGTTTCAAGTTTGTATCATCGTGTGTTCATCATCGTACCATCGCGTTTTCATCATCATGCCATTGTGTCATCTCGTTTTTACCATTGTACCATCGTGAACGGGATTCCGTATGTTTCAGTGTTTGCCTTCAGGTTTAGCCAATCAAATTTCTTGAATTAGAGATATTATAATTGATAGTTCCACTGTAGGTTTAAGATTTCATAAAATAAACATTTGCAAACCTATTGTTGATTACATTTGACATAAGGTAAAACGGTGAACCTCGAAAAAAAATCTGCATGAGACAAATGTGCTTTCTTGTCCCTTAAAAATCATGAGACAAATGTGCTTTCTGGTCCCTTAAAAAACTTGATCGGAGCACATTTGTCACACAAATGAGTTTTTTGGGGTAGACATTTGAGGTCCCATTTGTCTCACGTGGGACAAATGCGACCGCATCGGTCTTACTTAAGACAAATGTGCTCCGAGACAAATGTGCTCCTACACTGCTCTATCAATGTTTGTTTCATTTGTATTAAAGTGATACGCGCATGACGTTGAATAACTTTGAAGTACCAATTTTCAGATATTTAATTTTTCAATTTTCTATTGCTTTTATATGTGTGTCATTTCAGTGTCGCCGGGAGATGGATTATATTAGCTGCAAGCTAATTCACTTTACCAATTGAGAGCCATTTCTACGTGGAACGAATATTTGAATTACTGTAAGAGATACTGTTGAATATACCATTTGAAATTTCCAGTCTTGATTTTAGGTTTGTCTGGCATTTGTCAAATGCTACTCATGTTTAAGATAACACAATAATTGCAACGGTTTTAGGTGTTAAATCTATTGAAATTGCTTTGAAATCTTAAACTGCTTAAGTTGACAATCATAATAAAAAGTCTAAATTGCTAGTTCTCAGAAATTGAACAGAAAGTTTTAATTATATTAACTATGTTTTTACTTGTTTTATAATGATATGAACCTCTTCAAAAATTGCTCAAATTGTTATGTTGACATTTGTAATGCATAATGTCACATAATCGCTAACCTATGAATGAGATGTCCCACTTTTCATTTATGAAAAACATCATGCCAATAAGCAAACATGACTATTTTCCTTGTTCTCTCTGATGTGTTGTTGTTGGGGTTTCTCGTTTTCTGGTATCTCGTGTTCATCTGTCTGCCATGATGAATAAGTGAAGCTACATATAAAACTAGAGCAACTTTTGTTAGCAAAAGAAATGTCATTTCATTATTTTGATAACATGAAAAGATGATATATGAGGACAAGTTCAATAGAATCACGCACATTAGCGTGCATTTAATCAATTCAATAGGTTGGTACTATAATAGATTTTCAATTAAGTAAACAAAGGCGGACAAAATATTAATTATACCTATTAAAAAACCCCTAGCAAAAGGATAAATGACAAAGATTACGGATATGATTCATAAATGGAAACTAGAATATATCATGTTCTATAAATAATTTACTTCGCCTTTTCAAAATCATTTGGATTTTAGAGTGATTTATTACCCATTTTTTCAGGTCAACAGTATAATTTTGGATGGTCCGAATAATGGATTATTCTCAAAGATAGAATTAACTGCTTATGACGTAAAAAATCGGAATACTTTTCAAGGTAGATGATATACATATACAACTAAAAACAGAAAAGTTTGCTAATGTGGAAGAAATTAATAAGATAATCTTAAGATAAAGTCATTTCATAAACAATTTCTTAACTTGTTGCAATAGTAAAATGTTAAATAAACGTTCAACAACAAATCGTTTGAAATCAAACTATGCTAATATCTTAATTTAATTGTAACTTTAGAAATACAACATATGGGTGAGTAATACAAAATTCACCTAACTACTAGTAAATGGCTTGGTTTTTCTAAAGGGCCATTCGAAATGAACATTTTGGTACGTAGCATACTTTTGAAATCTTCGTAAGTTACTTTCACACAATGTCAAGCACAGATGTCAGTTATTGATGAAAACTATATTTTAACCAATGAAATCGTTCCAGCTGAAACAAAGCAGACAAATGCAATTTCATTAATACTGAGTAACAAACATTAATCTATACATAAAATATTCAAAATTTCAGAACATTTTTATTTTAAAGATTCACAATTTTCGATGTTGTGTTTGTGACACCATATGATGCTATACTACACAGAAATATCAAAACAGCATTAAAAATGCAAAACACTCGTCATTTTGCCAAATAATATATACTAAAAACAATTACTAATTAAAATAGCAATGGATTTTACTGTTACGTAAAATTGTGGAACTTATAAGACCCTTTTTTCACTACAAAATATTATTTCAAATAATATCAAATTTCATAAATTTGCAATAATATTTCAACACTTATTTTGTTAACTGCAATTTTAAACAAGCGAGAAATAGTCGTCCGATAATATTAACTACCAAATACATAAATTAACAGTGAAGAACGTGCTCAAACGGATGTATTCTTATGACCCACATTTTGTGATATGCGTGACTCAGGGCGCAAGGTAAACAAGTTCAAAGCAATGATAGTCCAAGTAGGATTTGTTTTCTTTCTCTTTTTTTTCTCTTTTCAAAAACAAAAAAGTCGAATTTGCAAAAGCCCTGTATTGTTCTGTGAAAACTATAAATTTAACTATTTATTGACTACTAATCTTGACAGTAAGACGTGACCTTTCATTGAAATCTTAACAGTGTATCTACCAGTGGTTTCAAAGCATTAAGATGCTCTTAAGAGTCAACAAAATTCATTACCATTTGATTTCGTCTGACGGCGGAAGGTGATGAGACTATGACATTAATTAAGCATTTATGATTAGCAAGATTTTGGGGTCTTCAAAAGGAGCAGAAAAAAGAAGTTAATAATTGACCATGCCTGATTCTATAAAAAAAAATCCTTTGTTACGTAATACATTACTGTGTAACATAAAAATAGTTATTCTAAACAATTTTAAGACTGGAGAAAATGTTCCGTTTTCCGCCTTATTCTATATCTTTCAAGTAAAATTTGGAAAAGTGCATGCATGCACTGTAATATAAGTGCAAATAGTGTTATAAAGAGCATATGCCCAAATTATGATTTGCATATTAGGTTTACATCCAAAAAGAACAAAAGAACTTTTAAAATGCCGTAAATGTTAAAAGTTTGTTGCAATAAACCTAACGAAAATTTATGTTCTTATAGACTAAACGATAACAAGTTCAATACCTACCGTCATGCCAAAAAAAACTCAGTGGAATCATTCCAAACGTATTGAATGATAATGTGTTTATTTTGTTTGAATGATAGATAAGTAATGATTCCAACCAACCATTTCATTTATTGTATACTAAATAGATATCAGCTCATATTAATTTAATTATAACAAATGAGTACAGGGTCAACTAAGTGTACATACAATACTTACATTCATAAACTACTTGACAACCAATGCTTAAATCCATATAATATTCTATTTATTGAACGCTGTGTAGATTTGAATAATTACAATTGTTGAAACCTCTTCTACAGTGGTAAGCATTTTGTGGAACAAGTCGATTTGTACTTCTTATCAGCAATGTTATCGGCAAAAAAACGTGTGTACCTACCAAAAGACACTTAACCAAAAAGGATAAACAATTAAAAAAGCAGCTAACAAATACACAACTCAAACGGCTCATCTCGGCTCATCTCATTGTATCATGACGTTGAATAACTTTGAAGTACCAATTTTCAGATATTTAATTTTTTCAATTTTCTATCGCTTTTATAGTGTGTCATTTCAGTGTCGCCGGGAGATGGATTACATTAGCTGCAAGCTAATTCACTTTACCAATTGAGAGCAATTTCTACGTACGTGGGACGAATATTTGAATTACTCTAAGAGATACTGTTGAATATACCATTTGAAATTTCTAGCTTTAATTTTAGGTTTGTCTGGCATTTGTGAAATGCAACTCATGTTTAAGATAACACAATAATTGCAACGGTTTTAGGTGTTAAATCTATTGAAATTGCTTTGAAATCTTAAACTGCTTAAGTTGACAATTATAATAAAAAGTCTAAATTGATAGTTCTCAGAAACTGCACAAATAGTTTTAATTATATTAAGTATGTTTTTACTTGTTTTATAATGAAACAACTTTTAAAGTCTGAACCTCTTCAAAAATTGCTGAAATTGTTATGTTGACATTTGTAATGCATAATGTCACACATAATCGCTTACCGACCCACTTTTCATTTATGAAAAACATCACGCCAATTATTGGCGACGCCGGTGAGCGTCGTCCTCTATTATGGAATGCTTTTTATTTTTGCCTATGGAAGGAGCTGTTATTATTAGCAGTTAATTTCATGTTGTGTTAATTAGTTTTATTTTGATTCGTAAAAATCAAGTAAACAAATGTGTTGTTATATTTGTATTTAATAACTTTATGTAAAAAGCATGTGCATTGTGATATTATTTTCACGAAATTGCAGGTTAAGTTTAACAGCTTGTCCCTTAGTTTTAATGACAATACTAAAACCCGGATTTCGAATATCGTTGTGGTCTAGATTGAGGCCGTATCAGTTCATTCATTCATTTATACATTTTCAAAATTTTCCTACAAGAAGAAAGTTCACCTGCAATTGAGTATAAGGATAGGTAATGGAACTGTTGTAAACGATTATCCTATTGATTTTATCCTTATTACATTTATCTGTTGCGCAGAATGGTTGTTTTTACAAAGTGTACCAGTATCCGGATGTTGAAAGCTATCCGATTTTCTGCAATTACTGCTGACACATGACCATCTATTTTTTTATGAATACTTAACCATTAATTTGCATGGCATGATAAAACTGAACCTGCAGCATTTCATAATTTTGCTGTTTAGGGTGTTCTTTTGGGTTTCCGGTTTTCTTTATTGTAAGGGGAAGTAACTCATGTTTACTAAATTATTTGTTCTTTTCTGTCTATCTTAGGTATTACTTATAATACTATTTTTGTTGTATATAATTCACCAGTTGTGAGGTCATCAAAAGCATGTTAATGTTAATGTTAGGATTTCATATTTTTTAATATAACTGGGAATTATTAATGTTATGTGCATACATGTATATCTTAGACAGTAGTATATTGATATGTTGAGACTTCTAATTTTTCTGCATTTAAAGAGATACAGTTATGTCATTATTATTAAAGGGATGAGACTTTCATTTAAAGTTATAAATGAAAATACATGTATTGATTGAAAATGTCCTTAAACTTGGATCAAGCAATATAATTATAAAGTCTCAAAAAAAATATATTCTGAATAGTTATTCTATTTTTTTTTTTCTAACATGTGCATAGTTTGAAAAGGACAGCTTCTGTCTTATCTATTTGTAATGAAGGGACACCGGTCTCAACCTCCAGGTCTCCTGAGTCAACCCGACAACAGACTGTACATAGAGTAGATTGTTACTTGCCCTTGAATAAATTTGTGCACTAAATTTATAGTGGGTGATTTGTGCCACATGAAAACCAACATAGTACAAAAAGTAACTGGGCGCCAGATGAAAACATGAAAATACAATCTACCACAAAGTGGTTTGTTTGTTGCATTTTCATGTTTTTGCCCGGTGCCCTTGATGCAAAATACAAATCAGCCTTCATAAAAAATTTTATGTTGGTCACAGGTTTGAGTTCTGGTCAAGCTCAAAGTTTTTCTCATCCTGTGACTGCATATAAGCATGAGTTCAATTTCCTATGCTCTGTAACATAAGAAATTCACGAACACAAATCGATATAGTGGGGAAATATGTTGTGGTTTAGAACTGTTTCATTATTATAGAGAAAATGTGTAGCAGGCCGGATAGCTCAGTTGGTCTTCTGAAAGTCATGGGTTCGAGTCATGGTCAGGCAGTTTCAGTCAGGGTTTAGTAGTGTTTTTTCAATTGACACATGTTTGATTCATTTAACAGATTGCATTATTTGAAATGGACAAAGGCAGTATTGCATGATACTTTTAGATCTACAAAGGGCATTTGATACAGTTGAACACACTATATACTGCACATGAAGAAGTTGTTTTTCTTCTTCTTCATGAAACTTCAAGCATCTGCCATATATAATGACATTCTTACATGGTTTAAGTATTATCTCTGATAGTAGCTGGTTGATGTGGCTGGTACTCATTCTACTACTGCTCTGAGTACCTATGCTGTCCCCCTGATGTTCATTTTAGGTCCTCTTTTATGTCTAATATATGTCAATTACATGTCTTCAACCCTAAGCAGTAAGCTTTTATTATAATGCACAGGCACGAGTATCAGACCTTGGAAGAAAAAATATGGCCAGATTGATAAAAAACCTGTGTTCATCTAAAAAGTGTCAACAACCAAAATAAAATGTAAATAAGGACCCCCCTTTAAAAATATACTTCAAGTTGATAGTATATTTTTAAAGGGGATCATTATTTCATTTTTTTTTTTTTTGGTTTTTATGAACACAGTTTTTTTATCAATCTGGTCATCTGGTCATATTTTTTCTTCCCAGGTCCGATACTCGTGCCTGTGATTATATGCTGATGACTCAGGAATCCTTGTGTCTCATAAAATAAATCTGAAGAAATTCTTTCTTATAGCATGAGTCTTATAAGATTGCTTAATTGACTATAAATTGTCTTTGCATCTTGGCAAGACAGAGTCTATTCTTTTTTGGTTTAAGTTTCAACTTAAACTGGCCCTAGCCTCCAGGTCACATGTAATGGTACTGCTATAAAGTACACATCTTTTGTTAAGTATTTAGGTGCAAATCTGGATCAAATTCTTTTGGCGTCGCCCTTTGATGCTTTGCATCAATGATTTTCTTGTATATATATTGTTTTACAAAATATTACAACATTAGCCTTGTGTACATAACGATTTCATTCTGGTATCTCGTGCTCATCTGTCTGCCATGATGAATAAGTGAAGCTACATATAAAAGTAGAGCAACTTTTGTTAGTAATATAAATGAAATGTCATTTCAGTATTTTTACAACATAAATAGATGATATATGAGGACAAGTTCAATAACATCACGCACATTAGCGTGCATTTAATCAATTCAATAGGTTGGTACTAATAGATTTTCAATTAAGTAAACAAAAGCGGACAAAATATTTATTATACCTATTAAAAAACCCCTAGCAAAAGGATAAATGACAAAGATTACGGATATGATTCATAAATGGAAACTAGAATATATCATGTTCTATAAATAATTTACTTCGCCTTTTCAAAAATAAAATCTGATCATTTGGATTTTAGAGTGATTTACTACGCATTTTTTCAGGTCAACAGTATAAAATTGGATGGTCCGAATAATGGATTATTCTAAAAGATAGAATTCACTGCTTATGACGTAAAAAAATCGGAATACTTTTCAAGGTAGATGATATACATGTACAACTAAAAACAGAAAAGTTTGCTAATGTGGAAGAAATTGATAAGATAATCTTAAGATAAAGTCATTTCATGAACAATTTCTTAACTTGTTGTTGCAATAGTAAAATAAGAACAAAACGTTTAATAACAAATCGTTTGGAAATCAAACTATTCTAATATCTAAATTTAAGTGTAACTTTAGAAGCAGGCCTTTACAAATACAACATATGGGTTATTAATACAAAATTCAAAGCAACTACTAGGAAATGGCTTTGTTTTTTCTAAAGGGCCATTCGAAATTAACATTTTGGTACGTAGCATACTTTTGAAATTTTCGCAACTGTAAGTTGATTTCAGATAATGTCAAGCACGGATGACAGTTATTGGTTAAAATTATATTTTGTCCAATGAAATCGTTCCAGCTGAAACAAAGCAGACACATGCAATTTCATAAATACTGAGTACAAACATTAATCTTTACATAAAATATTGAAAATTTCAGAACATTTTTATTTAAAAGCTTCACAAATTTCAATGTTGAATTTGTGACACCACATGATGCTATTCTACATAGAAATATAAAAAATAAACCCTTAAAAATATACAAAACACCAAATGCATAATAATATATACTTATCAAAAATAATTACTATTTAAAATAGTAATGGATTTTATTGTTTTACGTGAAATTGTGGAACTTATAAGACCCTTATTTCACTACTACATATTATTTCAAATAATATCAAATTTTATTAATTTGCAATAATATTTCAACACTTATTTTGTAAACTGCCGAGGTGCACACATTATCATGCGTTACATACATCAACTATTTGACTTCCAATGCTTAATCCATATAATATGCTTTTTGATGGACGAGTAGGATATTATATTGCTTGGTATGAAATCATTACATAAAATGTGGAGATTGAAATAACCGCAATTTTGAAACCTCTTTTACAGTGGTAAGACTTTTTTGGAGCAGGTAGATTTGAATTTGTTCACAACAAGACATAAACGGATGTACCTATCATAAAAACACTAAACCAAAAAGGATTAAAAAAATAAAACAGCCTACAAATAGTATAAGATAACTTTGTCAATAAGGTAAATTTTCTTAGTTGACAAAACTGAAAATAAATATATGTATCTTAAAAAAAATTTACAGTTGTAACCTAAAGTAAAAATCAGATTGTAAGACGTTCAAACAGGGTAAACATCATGCGATATATACGCCTTTTGTTCAAACGATCAAAATTATGCATTGAACATGTGGCCAGTATCTGACATAATGTTAAAAAATTGATCTCCAAAGGCAAGAATACGACAAATTCTCGTAAATATTCTAATTGTATTAAATACGAATAATTATATTAATTTAAGTAAATTGAACAATGAAAACACATTCATTGAAATGTAACTTGATAACTTGACCAAAGGCTTCCATTTTATTGTCAATTTTAAAAAAAACATTAATAATATCCAATATAATAATATCCAATATAAGATATAATTTATGTTGTGTTTAATATGCTTATAAAAAAAATGTTATTGACAAATAAATGTATTGTTTTAATTGTATTAGAAAACTTTTATATATGGCACATCTGTAACTATGCTTTCTTCCTTTTTGTTTAAACGCAAGGAAATACATGTATTAATTTTGTCAAATATCATGTCATGACGTGTGTGGTGTGAACTGTTTTATTGTTTCTGTTTAATATTCCCTTATTTCATTCCCAACACTCCATTCCACCTTTTAATGTCCGTTTCTTAAATTGCCTCTCTCTTTTATGGGTACACATTATATACTTTTAATACTATAATTCTTGCAAACCTCTGTGACAGTTGATATTTTGACAATTTTACAAATGATAAAAATACGGGTAAGAATGATAATACTGGCAAGCATCGGTCGGTTATTTTTTTTTTAATGTGCACAAAATAATTCAATCACATTATCATTGAAATTTCTTTATAACTGTGTTGGCATGATTGATGAAATAGGATCATTATAAAAACTGGGGAAAATATTGTCTACAGTGCATAATGACACTTCGTACGTTCTCTTACAACTGAATAAACAAATGAATTCATTTTAATGCACAAAAATGATTTCCCCTACAATATCCTTAATGAATAATCGCTAATGTTGTCAGCAAAATATAGAACACGTCATATTTAATATTCTTTTAAATGTTCTTCAACAATATTGATATAAATATTGCAAAAACTAACAGTTCAACGTGTTATAAATATAAAGTAAAAATAGACATATCAATGTCTCTATATAAAGCATTATACTCACAAGTTATATGAATAAAATGTGTCCAAACATCGAAAAGAGCGTGTTAAACATTTAGTATAATGATATAACAACATTACTCAATTATGACAAATAATAAAGTCTTCGAGAGACATCTATTGCCTATGTGTTTATGCAACAACAACAGAGCTAAGGTAGACCTTTTCTGTTGTATTCTGGTGAAGTTTACTTAATCGGTGCTAGGGGGTTATCCAACTGACATTTAAAAGCAAATTTACTATAACGCCGCTTCATGGCAACAATTGCTAAGTTCCCTCCAGCTGTACATTTCATCATGTTTTCTTCTCCTTCAAAGCATCTTCAATACGTTTTATTAGGTGACAATAACATTAAGAAAGTATCATTCAATAAAAAGTTTAATAATGCAGGTTAACATTTAGTCTAATGGTGGCAAGGATTATGAGAATGCGACGAGTGCAGACAAAGATCGGTCGGCACATCTGTCTGTCTGATCATGGTCTGTACTGATACCGTCTCAGTCAGTAATTTTGAAATTGTTCCTAAAGAGATTAGTAGTTTTGACTAGATTGGAAGATGGACAAGTTCGTTCGAGATATTCAGCGGGGTAGGAACTTAAACCAACGTGAAACTAACATATAACATTTTTGGAATCTTTAACATACATTTAAGAAATAATATATCCCAAACAGTGATATAATGATGCGCATCCGAACGACAAACAGTGATGTTATCAAGCGATAAAATCATCGATTTGGATATATTATTTCGATTCTAACACGACATCAACAGATAAATTCTGCCGTACCAGATATTAAGCAAAATTGCGCCTGATTTGTTTCCGTACTTATTGTCAGCGCGTTGCATTTTGAGTGGTTACGTCACGTGTATAATGATTACGTCACATGTCTAAATATAGAACGTCAAACAGTGACTTTATAGCATAATAACACACACTTTCGGTTCTTCTATGTTCAATAGGGAAAAATGCGGGTCGTGTTAGAAATTAGAATAATCAATAATATCTTCTATTAAGATCCTACATATTACATTTATACACCAATTAATTTGGCGTATAAATGTAATATGTCGTTGTCCGTCATATGACGTTGACGTCATTTCCTGTTAACAAATTATTCCTGATGAAGACTTTTGGGTCGAAACGTTGTATATTTTTCAAATAAAATAATTACATTTTCAAATTGAAACTGGAGTTGATTTCTATATTCAAACTTACATTATTCCAATCTCTGTAAGACAAGTAAACTCCTTTGTATCTTATAAGAAAGGACAATATATAAAACAAGTAAGTGCAATTACTACACCAAAGCGATTTCGGTACAAAGGAAAGGAATGCCATTTAGAGTAATATAACTTAACCTAAACAGATGATAAAATCTGTTATGCTAAGATGTTGTAATACAAAATGATCAGTTTATATTGCATTAAATAAAAGGTGTCTACACTGAGGGAAATAAAGAAAGTAAACCCAAGATTTTACGTAGAGATTGTGTCTATTTATAGAAACATATATTTAAGATTTTGTTAGTGGCAAGTTTAGTAGTAAATTTATAATGAAACCAACTGTGACTGGTGTTCATTCAATCGATGAGTTGATAAAAGAAATAAAAGGAAAGATATTGTTAAAAAGTCATTTGGCGGATAATATTGCAGCAATTAAACTGGCATTTATACAAAACTTAATTCTGCAACCGATCGGTAACCATGTTAGTCTTCGTATTTAGCAATCAAATTATCAGCAGTTGATTTTTACTAATTGCGGTTTATTAGCAATTTCATTCAAGTAAGATTTTCCAAGCCGGTATCCTTTTCATTGTCTGAAGTCTATGTTGTTCAGACATGTCATTTGTCACCTAGAGAATATATGTTTATTTGCTTCATGTCAATTTTAATGGGTTTGTCGCGTTTCGCTCTACTGTATTGAATCTGTTTATGTCGCTGTTTTAATTTTAGCAGTCAACTGTTTTGATTATACATTAGATATATATAAGTTAATTGATTTAATGCATTATCATACATTCTTTGGTTTATTCCGCCAATCATTCAAACAACTGTTAGATAGAGCATTTATAATGCACACAATGTGTGCAAGTGTCTGCTTTCCGTGTTCATTAATCATACAAACAAAAATAACCAACAGATAAAATTGATTAGATGAGTGAATTATCTTCATTTGATGACAAACAGATTATTCAATGCCAACTGTTTTTCATAAGGAATTTTTACGAGATGAAGAAAAATTTGATTTATATTGTTGGTTGAGCTATTTGGTGTATGTAGATAAAGTACAGGAAGTGGCGTTTTAACTAAATCTTTGTCCGGTCCAATCAAACAGGTGTTTCTGTAAATTCAATGTAAATAAGTAAATAAATAATTGATTTTAAACTTACATGATGCACTTACACAAGTATACAACCGGCCAAATGGGTCTATTAGACACAAACATGAAAATAATATTTTGAAAACATGTGGAAAATATTAAATGGATGTACGAATAAATGATGTGTTGTTTAATTTTCGGTTCATGAAATAGTAAATAGCCGTATAATCAATGTTTCACGTTCATTTAGTTTAATGTATTACAAATAATATTTGAGTGAGACTACAGAAGTTCCTTCCGTACATTTTAAACGATTAAATGATGATTTTTATTCAGTTTATTTTAAACACTTTATAAGATACTTTTGACATTTGTTGTAACAGTAATTGATATAGATATGAACAGTGCATACGGTGCTCAATAATTTTATTATCTGATCATACATTTATTGCTTAACTCTACTTCTCTACTTAATAGAGTTTGTAAGCGAACAGCAGGCTGATCTGGATCCATGCTGGTCGCAAACCCATTATGTTGGTTTTGTCATGACGCGGCTCATATATTCTGACTAAACATTAGCGATATTTTAAATTAATGATTTAGTGCATTAACATGCATTGATTGGTATATAATGTCCATTCATACAAATTGTAAAATAAATTCGAAGTGTCATGGTATTGTAGACAATCTTCGAACGTGTCTTTTTTATTTGTTGTTTTATTTTTCTTAATATATATGTATAATGTATTTGTATTGAATTTGTAAATGCATTAAATGCATAATAATGTCACCGCTAAAGTTGGCACTACAGTCAGTTATCAAAATACTAAAGATAAACTACGGTCTGGTATCTGATTTAAACAATGTATGACCTGGTTGAATAAAAACTTTATAAATTTATGAGATCAGTTGTGTCATCTTATTCTATTGAACTTACAAGTACGGTGCTATGTTAAGGCCATCATAGTTTCACTATTTCACTAGCCATCTTAACTTCTTAAGATATTTTGAAAAAATATTTAAATATATTTATGTGACTTAAATATATTCTCTTTGACATCACAGTCAATTCGAATAAAGGATAAAATCAGGTAAACTGAAAACTAAAAATGCATTATCACGTGTTCTGACTTTTGTCAGAATGATAATTTCATAAATTTCTTTAGTTTTTTTTAAGAACTCTTTCAACAACAGTTTATATTTTATGACAATCTTGGCCACAAGGCTATAAAGGCATCTTTCGTGTTTTTGTTAAAAGCTTATTTTATATAATTTTCTACTTTATACCTAAAACTAACTCGGAACTATGAACTTCTAATACATTTCTATGTAGGGCGATGCCCTACGCAGAATGCGCATACGTGAGAAAATTCTCCTTCCGGCCGATTTTCTATAGCGACGGACCGCGTCGTAAAAAAGGTCTATACTGTTACTGAATAACTTTACAAATTTTGTCTTGATATCCAAAAAAGATAATAGACAGTGTTAATAATGAAAGTAAGACAAGTCTATTATATATTCCAATCACGGTTACTAATATTGCAATCTGATTAAAACCAGCTCTGAATAACGCTCCGCTTTTAGATCTGAGCGTGACCAATTACGAAATTATTTCTGGTGACTATTCATACAGCCAATCATCGGCGAGCTTTCATAATTTTGAAACGATGAGGTTTCTAATTTTAATCCTGGGAAAACCAAATACTGAGTAGGTGATTTTCACGATTTCGAGAACAAACATGACGTTAGCCCACAGGTAAACTAGCAAAACATCTTGCCCATTAAAATTGACTCTTGTTAAAAATTACTTTAAACATTTTTTTTTTTCAAACTAAAATCAACAATTTGTTTAACTTCTACGTATAACAGTATTTTGATACTTCTTCTTATGCCTTTGTAAAAACCGGTTTGGTTGCATGGCTAAAAACAGCTTTCTCGGGACATCCGAATTATAAAGAAGGCGAAACATATACCGTCGTCATCAGATCTACATAAAAGAAATAAGAAGATCTGAGCTTTAGTCAGATTGCTAATATTGTTTCATAATATATTCTTTTTATGTACATTTTCATACACGGTTAATGGTTTGGCTTTAAAAAAAATGAGAATTTAGGGTATATGAGATAGAAACACTATTGCATCAAACATGCCAGAATTGCCCATTTACACAGACACAAAAACGCTTTCGATTCAGACGAAAGGAATGTCATTTAGATTATTTAAATGATTGTAAGCACATAATAACATTTTTTGCTAAGATGTTGTAATGCAGAATGATCGGGATAATAGGTGTCTGTACTAAGGTAAATGATATTAGTAAAACCCAGATTTTTATTATCGCATTTACGTAGATGTGGTATCTATTTATAGAAACTTCTATTTAAGATTATGTCATTTTTAAACAATGCAAGGCATAGGTGATTTAAATAATGTATCATCCAAACGGACTGACAGACGTTTCATTTCAGTAATATGACTTAACAATTAATATACTGAGTTAACTCGTACGATATCCCGTTATGGCCAGCGTATGTTGGCTCTATGACAGCACGATGCTACAGCGCAATATGAATAAGAAACGACAAGTTTTACTTTTAATATTGAGTAAAGTTTGTATTATTGCAAATTCTGTGGATAATTTTAAGTTATGCTAGTTTCATAGAGTATTACATTAGCGCAACTTAAACATTAAACAACTAAATGATAGGAATTTTTTTTAAACCCGTTAAGAAAATATTTTTAAAAATTAGTAGCAAAACAAAAAAAAATGGAATTACTAAACAAACATAACAACAACGAAAAATAAAGAATTTTGTACACTGCAGAGTATAAATCGAAACTAACATTGTAATTTATCTTGCTCCTGTTTATATTTTCAGCTGGATATAAACCTACCTATCTCCAAACATTACATAATAATAATGATGATGTCTATAACTCTGTCATATTGTTTGAATTGTATTTGAATTGTTTGTACCGACAAATGCAATGTTATAAAATGTGAAGGAAAAAAGGACGTAAATATCAAATCCAGCAATGGTGGATACTCAACAAAAAGACTTTGTTTTTAATTTACAACAAGACTTGACATGTACAATTGACGAACTAAACCAGTCAAAATGTGTAAAAGTATTGGAAATGATTTGTATAGACTTTTAATGTCACCCTTAGTGGTAATTGGTGAATTCAGAGCACGTTGAAAGTCTCTGAAATGACAAAATTGATTACTTTCTACATGATTAAATTCATCCATTTCTAGACTTGAAATAACATGCAGATATTGACTACAGAAAATTAAATAACGTGCAATAAATTTTGTCGAAATATTCATCAATTCCATGCCATTATCTGTACAACGTAAATAAATAAGAGAAAGAAAAGAATAATTCTAACACTCCACGTGATTTTGTCACTATAGACAAAGAAGGAAAAGAAAGGTGTTAAACTGCCAATAAACACTGGTTAGGGACTACTTGTACATGCGGCTGTTATGTTTTCACCCTCGATTATATAGTTTACAAAGCCTTTTAAAGCAACAACAAGAAAAGCATTGATGCAAAGCATCAAAGGCGACGCCAAAAAAAATTGATCAAGTTTTGTACCTAAATACTTAACAAAAGATGTGTACTTTATAGCAGTACCATTACATGTGACCTGGAGGCTAGGCCCAGTTTAAGTTGAAACTTAAACCAAAAAGAATAAACGCTGTCTTGCCAAGATGCAAAGACAATTTATAGTCAATTAACCAATCACTTATAAGACTCATGCCATAAGAGAGAATTTCTTCAGATTTATTTTACCAGATACAAGGATACCTGAGTCATCAGCATATAATAAAAGATTATTGCTTAGGGTTGCAGACATGTCATTGACGTATATTAGACATAAAAGAGGACCTAAAATGAACCTCAGGGGACACCAAAGGTACTCGAAGCAGTAGTACCAGCCTCATCCACTAGCTGCTGTCCATCAGAGATAAGACTTGAACCATGTAAGAATGTCATTACCTATGGCAGATGCTTTAAGGTTCATGAAGAAGAAGAAAAAGAACTTCTTCATGTGCAGTATAGTGTTATCAACTGTATAAATTCCTTTTGTAGATATAAAAGTATCATGCAACAAATTTAAACATGCAAAACACTCTTCATTTTGCTAAATAATCTGTTCTTTCACTTTTTACGTAAAACTGTGAAACTAATAAGACCCTCATTTCACTATAACATATCATTTCAAATTATATCAGATTTCACTTATTCGCAATAATATTGCAACACTTATTTTTTTAAATGCACTTTAAACAAGCGAGGAATAGTCGTCAGATAATATTAACTTACCAAAAATATAAATTAAAGGTGAAGAGAACTGGCCTAAACGGATGTATTCTGATGACTACGCGCCGTTGTTGCACATCTTTTGATGTGCGTGACTCAGAGCGCAACGTAAAAATGTTCAATGCAATGATTGTCCTATTGTAGTTTTTGTGGGTTTTTTTATATTTTTTTTTTCAAAAACTTTGCATTAACCCGCCATTATTCTTTGAAAACTATCATATCAACAGTTTATCAACTAACTATTCGCAAATTCATGTTCTTGACAGTAAGATGCTGTCATTAGCTTTTGGTCAATGAGTGATCAGTCCCTCAATATTTTCGTTATATGTGGCCTTTCAATAAAATCTTACTTTTGCATCTATCGGTGGTTTCAAAGCATTAAGATCCTCTTTTGGATAAATAAAATTCATTACCATTACATTTCGTCGAACGGCGGAAGGTGATGAGACTTTGACATCAATTAAGCAATTAATTATCAGCAACATTGTGGCATCTTCTATAGGATATGGAAAAAAGTTGATATTTGGTCAAGCCTGATTCTATAAACAAATCTTATATTGTATGATTCATTACTGTGTAACATAAAAATAGTTATTCCAAACAATTTTAACACCGGAGTAATGTTCAGATGGTCCGCTTTATTTTATGTTTTGTTTTTTTTTAGTAAAATTTGGAGAAGGTTCATGCATGTTCTGTAATATAAGTGTAAATAGTTTTATAAAAAAAAGCATATGCCAAGAATATGCTTTGCATATTAAGTTTATATCCTAACAGAACATAAGAACTTTTAAAATGCCGTATATTTTAAATGTTTGTTGCAATAAACCTAAAGATGTTTTATATTCTTTTAGACTGAAGGATAACAAGTTAATATCTATCGCCATGTCAAAAAACTCAGAGGAATCATTCAAAACGTGTTCAATGATAATGTGTTTATTTTGTTTTAATGATTAATAAGTAATTATATCGACCATTTATTGTATACTAAATAGATATCTGCTCATATTAATTTAATTATAACAAATGAGTACAAGGTCAACTAAGTGTACATACAATACTGCATTACATACATTAACTATTTGACTACTAACGCTTAATCCATATAATATTCTATTTATTGAACGCTGTGTAGATTTAAATAATTACAATTGTTGAAACCTCTTCTACAGTGGTAAGCATTTTGTGGAACAACTCGATTTGTACTTCTTATCAGCAATGTTATCAGCATAAAACGTGTGTACCTACCAAAAGACACTTAACCCAAAAGGATAAACAATTAAAAAAGCAGCTAACAAATACACAACTCAAACGGCTCGTCTCATTGTATCAGATACTTTATTGACAATAGTCTCAATTGTTGAATTTTCCTAGACGGGGCAAACATTATGCGATATATACGCCGTTTGTTCAAGCGATCAAAATTTTGCCTTGAACACGTGGCCATTATCAGATACGCAGTTTTGTGTGCGTGTGTGTGTTGTGTGCGTGTGCGTGTGTGTGTGTGTGTGTGTGTGTTTTAACTTTTTACAAATCTGAATTTGTTCTGAATTTGTTAGACACAATGATACTGACCTACCTCATTGCACTGCTCTAGCAATGTTTGTTTCATTTGTATTAAAGTGACGTTGAATAACTTTGAAGTACCAATTTTCAGATATTTAATTTTTCAATTTTCTATTGCTTTTATATGTGTGTCATTTCAGTGTCGCCGGGAGATGGATTACATTAGCTGCAAGCTAATTCACTTTACCAATTGAGAGCAATTTCTACGTGGAACGAATATTTGAATTACTGTAAGAGATACTGTTGAATATACCATTTGAAATTTCTAGCCTTAATTTTAGGTTTGTCTGGCATTTGTGAAATGCTACTCATGTTTAAGATAACACAATAATTGCAACGGTTTTAGGTGTTAAATCTATTGAAATTGCTTTGAAATCTTAAACTGCTTAAGTTGACAATTATAATAAAAAGTCTAAATTGATAGTTCTCAGAAACTGCACAAATAGTTTTAATTATATTAAGTATGTTTTTACTTGTTTTATAATGAAACAACTTTTAAAGTCTGAACCTCTTCAAAAATTGCTAAAATTGTTATGTTGACATTTGTAATGCATAATGTCACACATAATCGCTTACCTATGAATGAGATGACCCACTTTTCATTTATGAAAAACATCACGCCAATTATATATATATTGTTTTACAAAATATTACCACATTAGCCTTGTGTACATAACGATTTCATTCTGGTATCTCGTGTTCATCTGTCTGTCATGATGAATAAGTAAAGCTACATATAAAACTAGAGCAACTTTTGTTAGTAATACAAATGAAATGTCATTTCAGTATTTTATAACATAAATAAATGATATATGAGGACAAGTTCAATAGAATTACGCACATTAGCGTGCATTTAATCAATTAATCAATAGGTTGGTACTAATAGATTTTCAATTAAGTAAACAAAAGCGGACAAAATATTAATTATACCTATTAAAAAACCCTAGCAAAAGGATAAATGACAAAGATTACGGGATATGATTCATAAATGGAAACTAGAATATATCATGTTCTATAAATAATTTACTTCGCCTTTTCAAAAATAAAATCTGATCATTTGGATTTTAGAGTGATTTATTACGCATTTTTTCAGGTCAACAGTATAATTTTGGATGTTCCGAATAATGGATTATTCTAATTATGATGTAAAAAAATCGGAATACTTTTCAAGGTAGATGATATATGAGTACATGTAAAAATAACTAAAAACAGAAAAGTTTGCTAATGTGGTAGAAATTAATAAGATAATCTTAAGATAAAGTCATTCTTAACTTGTTGTTGCAATAGTAAAATATTAAATAAACGTTCAATAACAAAATCGTTTGGAAATCAAACTATTCTAATATCTTAATTTAATTGTAACTTTAGAAATACAACATATGTGTTAATAATACCAAATTCAAAGCAACTACTAGTAAATGGCTTTGTTTTTCTAAAGGGCCATTCAAAATGAACAAATTAATGTATCATTTATTTAAATGGAAATTGTAAATGTTTTTACCTGCAGACATTGAAAAATGCATAAGCTTTCAGAAAATGTATTATTTTACTAATTTTGATATCTGGCTAATAAGTTTTACTTGCTACAAGTTTGAAGTTTAGCAAGCACGTGTGATATTTTAACAGGCTTGGAAGTTGCTTATCTCTGCTATCTATGTCTCTGGTTTTATTAAGTAAGATTTTCTAAGTCGGTATCCTTCTCATTGTAGGAACTCTTTATTTGTTCAGACATGTCATTTGTCACTTAAAGAACATATGTTTATTTGCTTCATGTCAATTTTAATGGCTTTGTCGCGTTTAGCTCTACTGTATTGAATCTGTTTATATCGCTGTTTTAATTTTAGCAGTCAACTGTATTGATTATACATTAAATATTAATAAGTTAATTGATTTAATGCATTATCATACAGTCTTTGGTTTATTCCGCCAATCATTCAAACAACTGTTAGATAGAGTTTTTCATTTATAATGTACACAATGTGTGCAATTGTCTGCTTTCCGTGTTCATTAATCATACAAACAAAATTACCAACAGATAAAATTGATTAGATGTGTGAATTATCTTCATTTGATGACAAACAGATTATTCAATGCCAACTGTTTTTCATAAGACATTTTTACGAGAATTCAAATTACTGGAAGAAAAATTTGATTTATATTGTTGGTTGAGCTATTTGGTGTATGTAGGAACGTACAGGAAGTGGCGCTTTAACTAAATCTTTGTCCGGTCCATTCAAACAGGTGTCTCTGTAAATTTAATGTAAATAAGTAAATAAATAAATGATTTTAAACTTACATGATGCTCTTACCAAGAATACAACCGGCCAAATGGGTCTATTAGACACAAAAAATGAAAATAATCTTTTGAAAACATGTGGAAAATATAAAATGGATGTACAAATTATTGATATAAATATTATTTTTCCTCATTTTTTTCACAGTTGAAGCATTTCAGAACCGAATTGTCGATATGATTTTACAAGATGGTCGTATCCTCACATTAACATATCTTTTATTGAATATTTATCAAGCGATATCAAGTAATAAGGTTGTATATCACACCGTCTCTGTAAAGGTACTGATATGGCTCTAAGCATGCTGGGATGGTTACCTGCTTTAGCAGAAATTGACAAACGAAAGCTTAATTTCAAATTTCAAACAGGTTATTCAATGCCAACTGTTTTCATAAGACATTTTTACGAGAATTCAAATTACTGGAAGAAAAATTTGATTTATATTGTTGGTTGAGCTATTTGGTGTATGTAGGAACGTACAGGAAGTGGCGCTTTAACCCAAACTTTTTTTCCGGTCCATTCATACAGGTGTTTTTGTAAATTCAATGTAAATAAGTAAATAAATAATTGATTTTAAACTTACATGATGCACTTACACAAGTATACAACCGGCCAAATGGGTCTATTAGACACAAACATGAAAATAATCTTTTGAAAACATGTGGAAAATATAAAATGGATGTACAAATTATTGATATAAATATTATTTTTCCTCATTTTTTTCACAGTTGAAGCATTTCAGAACCGAATTGTCGATATGATTTTACAAGATGGTCGTATCCTCACATTAACATATCTTTTATTGAATATTTATCAAGCGATATCAAGTAATAAGGTTGTATATCACACCGTCTCTGTAAAGGTACTGATATGGCTCTAAGCATGCTGGGATGGTTACCTGCTTTAGCAGAAATTGACAAACGAAAGCTTAATTTCCTGCAGAAACTGTGCACAATGCCTTCAAATTTATTGACAAGAAAAATGTTTAATTTCAGATTACACCTATATGCAAACAGACAGTTTAGTGGACAAAGCGGATATATACCTGACGTCTGTAGAATTCTAAGAAAATATAACCTTTTCCATATTGTTGAATCCTACTTACAAACAGCAATCTTTCCTGACAAGTTACAATGGAAACGAACAGTTTTTAACGCTATACGCAAATATCATACACAGCATTGGTCAGAAAGAATGAATAGCGATGATGATTTTGTACGCTTTAAAACTTTACATACCGATATAAGCCCATCAATATTATGGAGAAATTCCGACTCTCTAAACTCAATAAAACACGCATTATGTACTGCTAAAGTTCTTGTTGAGGCAAAACAAAGTGATGTAAAAACATGCAAGAAATGTGGTTCTCAAACAAGTGACCTAAATCTCCATGTAATATCAAAATGTATTTCACTTAAAAAGACTCGAACAACTTTCCTTAATAGTGTTGAAAAACAATATAGTTGTGAACTCAGTAACTTCCTGAAAGGATGTAACAGCGAGACGTTTTTAAGAACTATCTTAAATCCTCGTGCCTTGGATATATATGACATAGTTGAATTTCTCCAAAAAGACTTCATACAAAGTGCTTGTAAGTTTATATACGATTGTTTAGTTTTTAATAACTAAACGTTTTATCTAAATAAAAACAAGGACTTCAAATGACAGAAAATATTTAAGCGGTATTGCCTAATTTACATAGCTTATATTTCGTTTCGTTAAGATGTGTGATACTAGGTTGAATACTGAGGCATTTTAACCATATATAATTACATTGCATTATCAGTATGATAACTCAAATGAAATTTAAATATGAAATATGTATCAAACAATTTTTTATTGTTACGCTTAAATACTTATTGCTCTAAGATAACCTTTGATATAATGCTAATATAATCATATAGAAATATAATCATATAGAAGCTTATACATGTATATGAAACCATTTAACTTGAACTTAATTATTATGTCTCTTTAATAATATATAAATGTACATTTGTCATAATCATGTATCATATGTTTGTATATATATTTCATGTTGTATATGTTGTAATCGCTGAA
Organism: Ruditapes philippinarum; assembly: GCF_026571515.1. NCBI lineage: Eukaryota > Metazoa > Mollusca > Bivalvia > Venerida > Veneridae > Ruditapes > Ruditapes philippinarum. The sequence goes on from NW_026852179.1 coordinate 38,920, forward strand.
AAGCGGAAATAAAGAGTATAAGCGATATCAAGTAATAAGGTTGTATATCACACCGTCTCTGTAAAGGTCATGTGGCTGCTGTCCAGCGTTTCTGGCGAAGTAAGTCGAAGTCCTCGTGTTTCCCTCCTTGTATTAGTTCCTTGAGTAAAACCTCCGAAATTCCGTAAGCTAGCTTGATAGCTTACTCACGTGAAAGTTTCTGACGGGATTAAAACCGATGGTGGCGAAGGGTAAGTTCATCAAAATCAAACGGACTTAACCCCATTTGCCGCGGGCCTCTCTAAGTAAAATAACAACATTTAAAATAACAATTGACTTAGTTTGCAACAAAAAACGTTTACAATTTTACATTATTAAGGTATGACTTAAACATATAAACACGGGGATAACAGACTTAATATAATCTTAATATTTCATTGATATTGCATTCTTCTCATTATTATACAAGATTACACACAGTTTTTTTTTTTTTTTTTTTTTTTTCCTTATTATACACTCTAATTAGCAATATCTATGATAGCCTGCATAGATTTTCCATTGCAGAATTCATCATCATCATCATCATCATTTCCGTCGGTGACCCCAGATTCGGTGAAAAAATCTCCCACGCTTTCGTCATCTGAGCCTGAATCATCCCTCGTGCAAAAACGTTTCGAAGTTGATGTTTCTTCGCAGGTAACTGCAGTTCTTTTCAAAGAATTAACGTCAGACCTCATTTCAGTCAGAGAATCCGTTAAACCTTTTATTGCATTTTGGATGTCTTCTAACTGACTAGAAGATCCTGCAAGTGTCCCGAATTTTTCAAATATATTGGGAATATTGGACTGGTTGTTTCCGACCTCTTGATCGTCGGCCATGATCCTAAAAAAAGGTTTTTTAAACATTTCTAGCAGCAGTCCATTTAAGCAATAAAATGAAGTAGAAACATATATAAACGATTAGAATTTAATCGCAGTCAGGCGTAAATAACGCCGTCAAATAGATATCTACATAAATCATTAATTCGTCCCTCTGTGATATGCAAGACGCCTGATTTTTTTTTTTTTTTTTTTTTTTTTTTTTTTTTTTTTTTTTTTTTTTTTTTTTTTTTTTTTTTTTTTTTTTTTTTTTTATTTATTATTATTATTATTATTATTATTATGTCATGTTGTATGAACACGCCCTATTGCAAACAAATATATAATTTGTCTGTAATGTTCAGACCATTTTAGCTTTTCCATGGTGTTTGGATAAGCATAATTACGAACAAATGTATCTTTTGTCTGTGGTGTTCAGACAGTTTTAGCTTTTCCATGGTGTTTGGATAAGCATAATTACGAACAAATGTATCTTTTGTCTGTGGTGTTCAGACAGTTTTAGCTTTTCCATGGTGTTTGGATAAGCATGATTTCATTACGAACAAATGAGTCTTTTGTCTGTGGTGTTCAGACAGTTTTAGCTTTTCCATGGTGTTTGGATAAGCATGATTTCATTACGAACAAATGAGTCTTTTGTCTGTGGTGTTCAGACAATTTTTGCTTTTCCATGGTGTTTGGATAAGCATGATTACGAACACTGTATCTTGTTTTGCCTGTGGTGTTCAGACATTTTTTTTTCGTATTTGGCAGCAGTGTTCAGACAAAATTGGCTAATAAATATTGTTGTTATAAAATGTATATCTACAAATGTATATATTGTCTGTGGTGTTCAGACATCAAATATATACGAGGTTTTTTTTTTTTTTTTGTTTTTTTTTTTTTTTTTACAAAAAGGTAAACGATTTTAAGTATAAACTTAAAATAAATATATACAAATAAATTAAACATACCTCTTATCACACTTTTCTTAACTGCTTAGTTAATATCCACAAATGAAACACTTGTTAGTCCTTAATAATTACACTATAATAATTTAAACTTGTGAAAAATACGACAGGCTTTACTTTAATTAAGAACAATTATACGTCTTGACCGTAGCTGCTAATGCCTCGTTATGACCACTGGCTGCTGATAGCTGCGTCTTCTCTCTGTGGGAGCCCTTAGTGAGTTTTATGTGGATGAAATCATGATTAACCTTCACCTTACAGGTAAGTCTAGCTTAATCATTTAATTATATACCTTCTATTCGGCTTGTTGAAAAATAACAACATATTTTTGGAATAATATTTTGCTTCATTTTCAATCTGTACAAATAATTCTTTCTTGTTAGTTTATAATAGTTAACAGAAGATTACAACAAACTTCATCCAACAACAGACAAATAGTAAATTCGTTTATTCAAGTGTTGAACACCAATTTAAATATTTTCAATATATTGTAATACGCAAGCTATGTAAATAATATTATAGAAAAGAAAGAAACCACCTTGTACAGGCTAAGCAGTTCAACAGCTATGCATGACAATGGTGATAATTTTTAACAAATGTAGATTTGCCCGTACGGCGCTGATCATGGAATCTTAAATGTGATACTTGGACAAGATCGTCGAAATCACTAGTGTCATTTCTAGCTAAGTACTTTATTATATACAATTTCCTTCAATTTGGCATGCTAACACTTTTGCTACATGACGTCATAACATACTATTCGCTCTGGAGACAAAATGACTGTAGTTCCTTCAAAGAGCAAGCATCTTATCAAATATGGCTTATTTGTTCACACTTAATTGGTGACTTAAGGAACCACTATATTTCGTTTGTTGTGCAGTGTTACATCAATTAATTTGTAGTGTTATATTGAATTTGTCTAGTTATTATTTTTCACAGAAATTGTGTTGATACCGTCCAATTATATGAGCCGCGTCACGACAAAACCAGCATAGTGCGTTTGCGACCAGCATGGATCCAGACCAGCCTGCGCATTCGCGCATCCATGCTGTTCGCTATCAGTTTCTCTACTTGGTATAGAGTTTGTAAGCGAACAGCGCTAGCATGGATCCTGATTAGACTGCGCGGATGCGCAGGCTGGTCTGGATCCATGCTGGTCGCAAACGCACTATGTTGGGTTTTGTCATGACGCAGCTCATATATTCTGTCTAAACATTAGCGATATTTTAAATTAATGATTTAGTGCCTTTAACATGCATTGATTGGTATATAATGTCATTCATACAAATTGTAAAATAAATTCGAAGTGTCATGGTATTGTAGACAATCTTCGAACGTGTCTTTTTATTTGTTGTTTTATTTTTCTTAATATATATGTATAATGTATTTGTATTGAATTGTAAATGCATTAAATGCATAATAATGTCACCGCTAAAGTTGGCACCACAATCATTTATCAAAATACTAAAGATAAACTACGGTCTGATATCTGATTTAAACAATGTATGACCTAGTTGAATAAAACTCTATAAATTTATTATTAAAACGGAATGACAGACATATTAATGCGATCAGTTGTGTTATCTTATGTATTGAACTTACAAGTACGGTGTTATGTTACGGCCATCGTAGTTTCACTATTTCACTAGCCATTTTAAAGGAACTCCACTGAGGTTCAAAAATCTAATATCATAAAATTAGTTTTCTACACAGATCAGTTGGGGCACGTGTTACAGGAAGAAATGCAAAAAATATTTCAGAAATATACTAAAAATTGAACTGAAAAGGTATTTTTGTGCTATTTTTGATACGATTTGAGTAAAAAGCGTTACTGATCTAGACCTACATCAAACTGAGCATTAATCTCGAAAAATCATTTTCAGTTTTCGTCATGTCAAAAAAACCTCTGTGGAAAATGTTTAAATATAAGTTTTAGGTATAAAATAGAAAATTATATAAAATTAGCTTTTAACAAAAACACAAAGGTGCCTTAATAGCCTTGTGGCCAAGATTGCCATAAAATATAACTTGTTATAAATAAACTAAAGAATAAAATCAGGTAAACTGAAAACTAAAAATGCATTATCACGTGTTCTGTCTTTTGTAAGAACGATAATTTAATAAATTTCTTTAGTTTTTATACAACACAACAAACAAACAAATTTTCTTTTTATTTTATGCTTTAAAACAAGTTAAACGAAATTTCCATAATATTAACGTTAAAATTAAAATCTGTTTTCCCAATTGAGAGCCCCATTTAGTCGGAATTTCTCATTAAATACAAGAAGTCTTGAGCTGAAAAAATAAGATCGACAATCAACGTTAAATGACGGTGATATTATTCATTTTATTAAAAAAATATGAATGATCGCTTGTTTTTTATAATAAAAACAAACAATTCTTGTAGGAGAAAAAGTCCAACCATCCATCAATATTTCTGTTACTTACTGTGAATTTATATTAGACCTGGCTTTGTGAAATGTAAGCGGCAGCCATTTTTTAAAGTTGTGTATTTCACGGGAGGAAAATAATTGTTTGATTCAGAGGGATATCATTTGGATTTGTTAGTCATACACCTTTTTAAAAGAAAGAAAACTTATTTGAGGATTGTAACAGACAATGAAATGTTGACAGATGTGAAAAACATTCAAAAAGCAGCTGGGAAAATGGAAAACTTGGAACTGTTCAAAGGCTGGCTCAGGAACGCTGGGTTGTTTACTTATTCTTCGGGCTGATGGCTGTCATTGCTTTTCAAGTTTTCATAAAGCATACGGCAGTTATTGCTCGTAGGATACTTTAATATGCCCAAATGTCACCAAGAGCAGTTTTGCACGTGAAAGGAATGTATTTTTCAGACTGTAAAAATGAAACCAAAAAATTTAGAGACGAAATTTGGTGATTGGAATGAATAGAAGTAAGTTTTCTTCTTTTTATTACTTTTGACATTTAAGTTATTTATCAATTTCAGCTTTGCTTTTCTTTACACAGCCTGGCATTGTCAGAATTGTCAGCAAAAATAAAATTGAAGTATCACATTGCGAAAATCTTAAAGATGAGTTTTGTCATTGAACAGTGTGAGATTATATTTTGTTAATTTTCACTGTGAAATTATCAAATATAATTTTCACGGATAAATCTGTAATCCACTAAAAAGCATAAAATAAAAAATACAAAAATTTGTACACTGCAGAATAAATATCAAAACTAACTTTGTAATTTATCCTGCTCGTGTCTATATTTTCAGCTGGATAAAGTCTTGCCGGATAAACCTACTTATCTCCTACTTACGATGATGTCTATAACTCATTTTTGTTCGCATTTTATTTGAATTGTTTGTACCGACAAATGCAATGTAATAAATTGTGAAGGAAAAAAGACGTAACGATCAAATCCAGCAATGGTGGATACTCAACAAAAAGACTTCGTTTTTAATTTACAACAAGACTTGACATGTACAATTGACGAGCAAAACCAGTCAAAATGTGTAACAGTATTGGAAATGATTTGTATAGACTTTTAACAGTATATTCAATGACACCCTTAGTGGTAATTGGTGAATTCAGAGCACGTTGAAATGTCTCTGAAATGACAAAATGGATTACTTTCTACATGATTAAATTCATCCATTTCTAGACTTGAAATAACATGCAGATATTGACTACAGAAAATTGAATAACGTGCAATAAATTTTGTCGAAATATTCATCAATTCCATGCCATTATCTGTACAACGTAAATTAATTTTCATGGAGAGGTATGAATATAAATATTGATAATTTTCATACCACAAGATGAAAATTAATCCTGTATTTATATGAAAAACTTGAATTTTCTGTTTATTATATACTGTTTTCTCTTTTTTAAACTTATTTCTTGCGACTTCTTCTTTTGATTTTGTGTATTGACTGAATTAAGAAAAACGTATTAGGCAATACACCAGTGAAAATACGGAAAATATGTTTCACTGCGGTGAAAATTGAGTTTTTACAGTGAAAATACGACAAAATGAAAATACATATTTTATTTCATCAATATTTCTAAATAGTTCAAGTATATAATAAGTATACAATGTATAAAGGCCCACAATATTCAAACTTCATAGGATGATTGTCCATATGGGTAAAAGACCCCTATTGATTTTAGGATCACAAGGTCAAAGGTCAAGGTCACTATTACCTTAAAATAACCTTGTAATAAAAAGTATTTGCTTCTAACGTGTCAATCTGACTTAAAATCAAACAAAAGTGAATAAACATTGCAAAATCATTTCAAACATCAAGTTCATGGGACTCCACTGAGTTGTTTTGACGTTTCGGGACAGGAAATATTTTCCCGAGATTGGTGTACAAATTTGTTCTTTCTTTGTTATCCATCCCAAAGTTTACCATTTTAAGTTTTAAAGATTTTCAATTTTTATGTTTGAGATCTTTGGACTTCAGTGGAGTTCCTTTAAGATATTATTTGCTTTGACATCATTCATAAATGATCGAGGCTGCAGGTTTTTTTTAATGATTTATTTGATGTGCCACTTATTGGCAATGCTATATATCAATAGATGAATAGTGTGCAAAGTAAAATGTATGTATGAACGTTCTGAATTTTTACATTCTTTATTGATAACTCGTTTAATAAATTAAATCATGTAAGTTGTGTACGTGACTTGATTGAAATAATCCTGATGTGTGATTTATTAATCCTTAAGTCGCTGATTTTGTCAAATGGATTTGCTCCGATTTGAAAGGCTAATCGCTTTTGCTTCCATGAAGCTTAGTAGGCTTAATTCTGTAAAAAAGTGTATCTAAATAAAGGTTACGCTAGTTAATTAGTATTTGCATTTATTCTTATTTTAAGAAATATTTTATAATACCTATCAACTAAATGCGACAATAAAAATCTGGTTTTCATTTATTTTAGTACCCGCAGTGTAGACAATTAAGCAATATTTGCTTATCATTTCGTATTATTACGTCATTGCAAAAATATATAATCTGTTTTACTGTTAAGTAATATTGTGTAATTCACAACCGAATCATTTTTGTTATAATAATTGTGATGTAATGGCGTTTATGGTGTTTTATAGAGCCTAAAATATGCTGTCTAATAAAGGCAAGCTATGACCGTTGTATAATCAAGCATATTATGAAAAAAGAGAAATAGCAGAGATTTGAATAAGTTATCTTTCTTTGTTTCTCATGAGATCACCCGGTAGGTTATGAAATATTAAAATACTACTGGATAATTGTTTGGGTTTGGGTCACACATACACGGTCAAGTGGCGGCTTGATTCTGCTTAAATCAGTGCTAGGGGGCGTGGACAGTAACTTGCACTTTCCAGTACCGTTCATCAAACCGAGCCTGTAACATTTTCAATTTTGTCGTTTTGGGCTTTCTTTGGGGATTCCGTTTTTCTGTATTTTACTGGTGGAGGAAGACGTCAGTGCCATTCTTTTTATTTATTTCTGGCGGCAGAAGCGTGCAAATGAAGAAAACCTTAGTAAGATGCCATATCAATCTAAAGATGTTTGAAATCAAGTGGTACGATGTGTTGTTCAGGGGCATGTAATATATACAGCCCTGATAGCGAAATAACTAGCTTTCAATTCTAATGTGTATTACTTGAATATAGGTTCTTTATTCAATGATATCTCCATCCAAAAGTCTACCAGACTTATTTAACATTTTTATTTATATTCAGCTTGGCATTAACAAAGTCTATCTTTCTTTTGAATATTCAACCGAATGGATTCTTGACGAAGAAATAACTTCGTAAAAAAATTAGCAGAGTAAAATATACAAAAAATAAATGTTCTGACCAAAAATTATTTTCTATTCCTTTACTTCCGAGAATCTCAGACCCATTACGACAATTCTTAATAGTTTTTGTAAGTGCTTAAATAATTCAAAATAATTGCACAGATCCGACGTGTTAATGCGTTTCCATCCCTCTTCATATGACAAATTAATGAAGATAATAATCCACTGGGAAGAATATTGTTTACTTAACAATCGCCATTCTATGGTAAGGAAAACGTAATGTATGAAATACGACGAGATGCCGATTCAGTTGCACATTATACTAATTATTATATAATGATTAATCAATAAGGTCCGCGGATGAAAAAAATATGCATCAATCTTTACAGATGCATGCAAGCTTTTTTACAAATATAGTATAGAAAACAAAATGAGCCGCGCCATGATAAAACCAACATAATGGGTTTGCGACCAGCATGGATCCAGACCAGCCTGCGCTTCCGCGCAGTCTGATCAGGATCCATGCTGTTCGCTATCAGTTTCTCTACTTGTTATAGGGTTTGTAAGCGAACAGCATGGATCCTGATCAGACTGTGCACTATGTTGGTTTTGTCGTGACGCGGCTCAAATTATCTTGACAACTAGAATTCTACAGTTGTATTTGCGAATCCACTGATTTTCTTTGCTTTCTTTGTATGCTTGCTTCACGGGCTTTAATAAAGCACTGTATCAGCAAAATAGTATGAATGCAAGAACGTTTACTAATTGTAAAAAGACAATTTTTAGTGACAATATAATGTTTCAAGCAAAAATTGTCGTTTTGTTTTTAAATTTCACCAGACAAAATTCTCTTACAATGTATATACATTGGCTCGAACTTCCGATCTCTCGAACAAATTTGCACAGGCCCTCCGAGTTCGAGCGAACGAAGTTCGACTGTATACCATTAAAGTGGATTGGTGTCTACAATTAGCACATACTTCATTAAAATTTCAAATATTGAGAAGTATTCATGACAGCTGTATTTTATCAAAAATATAAGCCGAATTTGAAATAGCTTCATTAGGTCATTGCAGATGGCCCATTTTTATTAATATAATCCGCGCCATGACAAATCCAACATAATGGGTTTGCGACCAGCATGGATCCAGACCAGCCTGCGCATCCATGCTGTTCGCAATCAGTTTCTCTACTTGTTGTAAGCGAACAGCATGGATCCTGATCAGACTGCGCGAATGCACAGGCTGGTCTGGATCCATGCTGGTCGCAAACCCATCATGTTGGTTTTATCATGGCGCGGCTCAATTTTATAAAGAATGTTTTGATTTTTTTAGATGAATGGTCTGTTTTTGTTTTTTCCCTTTGTCCTCTATTGCGGTGATTGGATGAAGTATCCGTAAGAATACTATATGTATATTACTTGATGGATTGTTATTGTTGGTCAATCATAATAAAAGACATAGGATTTCTTCAATCTACATATTTGCATAACATATAACATACATTTTTGTATACAAACACGTATTAACAGAATGACAAAACAAAGGAGCACCGAGTATGCATTAGTGATTAGCAAGGAAAATGACGGAAAAAAGATTATTTACATATTATAGACACATTTTCATTCTGACTAGAAACAGATATGACCTTTAAAATTCAACTTAAGAAATGCACTTTTTTAGGAAACGTATAAATATTGAACAAATTATATCGTATAAAGATGGCTTGTGAATATGAATACTCTAGAGCATAAAGTATTTTAAAATTGTGATATTTAACAGTGAACTAAATTGGGTCTAATACCGGTAACACGATAACATGCGTCCGATATGTCTTTTCTAAATCAATGTACGATATATCAGACTGTTCATGTGCTAGTTATTTGAGTCGCGTCACGACAAAACCAACATAGTGCGTTTGCGACCAGCATGGATCCAGACCAGCCTGTGCATCCGCGCAGTCTGATCAGGATCCATGCTGTTCGCTTACAAATCGTATTACAAGTAGAGAAATGATAGCGAACAGCATGGATCCTGATCAGACTGCGCGGATGCGCAGGCTGGTCTGGATCCATGCTGGTCGCAAACGCACTATGTTGATTTTGTCGTGACGCGGCTCATTTTAAGAATGCATATTGATGTGCCTCTTACAAGCCAATTTGATCGGTGTCTACACTCTCTTGAATATGATTTTATAATATTTTTTTTTAATCTATCATATCCATTTTTCCCAGAGAGGAAATGATTTTTGTCAGCACTGTAGTTTACAAATTGATGAAGTCGATCTTGGCCTCAACACCTTCCCCTGCTGCAACGTCAATTGCTTCGACTCTGATTTCAGTATCACCAAAGGTCATCTCCGTCCTTATTTCACGTCTCGGACCTCCACGGTCAATGTCTTTCAGTCTTAGAGTTAATGTTCCACACTGGGTTACACCGGGGTCTGTGATGAATTCAGCGTTTTCGTTTTCAGTGCTGTATATGTTAATAGTAGTTGCTGTTTGGTCACGGCGTACTGGGGTGTACCGCCTGAATATCTTTTCTCCTAGTTCTACGGACTGGTCAACCTTCACGAAAACATCGAAAACATCAGTACACCAGTCCAACCCATCTTTTGTTACTTTTTTGTCCTCGGAATGTTTATCTGGATCAAATCTACGAAGAACACCAACACCGTAAGTTAAACAAGAACATCTTGAGTTGACAATGTGAGGGTCTTGACCAAAATAAGTTGCACCTGGAATTACAAAATGTGTTCAAAAAAATAATCCGGAGAAAATATGCTTTTGATTAAATCTATACATCTTAGTTATCTAAAACGGAAAAATTAACGGATCACAATAGCTCGATTTATATCCTTTCTAACTAATTATAGAGCTATTTCTACCGTTTTATTAGAATTAATTACGCTTAGGTTTAGTTTATTGCAGTTCATCATGTTATGTACTTTTCAAGTATTTGCTTGCGGCATGATTGACTGTGCCAAACTACATATGTAACGGAACTTTTTAATTATTAATACAATTTATTATTCCTATAACAACAACATACCTCCTCAAATTATTGCTTTTTTGTATTACAAAATTAAATATACATCTGTATACTAATTATATACGTGCTTAGAGAAGATAGGAACAAGTACATGTAAAAGGTTACAAGAAAGTTGTAGCAATGCATTATGATATGAAAATAAAGCTGCATGACTCGAGATAAGCCAACGTATTTCAAGAAAACAAAACTTGAGAGAAATGTGGTAAGATTTTAAGAAAAGTAAATAAGAGTTACGACTTAAGTAATAATTTACATGTTATATGCGACTAGTGACTAATTTTGCAGCATTCATCACCATAATTCTACTGCGTGACTAACACAGTAAGAGCTATTTTTTTGGCACATAATGGCCACCTTTCGGTAATTTATGTGGATTGTATGTGCCGTTTGCAATGTATAAATTACTTTTGTCACATAACAATACTTCACTTTTAAATATATTTTTTCAAACTTTTCATGAAAGTTGGCAAGAATCTGGAAGCATGCTGCTTTAAAATACCAGTGATACTAAATTTCACACCGTACAATCAAATGGGCAGACAGCTGTTCCAGCGTCGACAGCTGTACCAGTATATACATGTCGGTGCGGGGAATACAACTGACGTACGGTAAGTATTCATCTATTTTTAACATATCCTAACTGTGTTCGAGTGAATCAATGTTATGGATTCATAGTCAACATCCTAAGGGACATGCTAACAAATTTCTGGCCCTGTGCAAGCTTTACTTCACGTGAAATTTGACTGAAAATAACCACACTATCCGATAAGATGCGGTATTTTTAGTTTAAAGTCACAAAAACTTATATTTTCTCATGATAATAAATCCTTTTATCATACGATTCGTAAACGTCAACATTTCGTCATTAAATATTCCAAACCATACCTTCAAAAAAGCTTTTCTGTTAAAGTTATAAGGTATTTAAGTTTGAGTGTCATCAAAATTTTAGTAACGTCATCAGCTGTTCGCCTCTTTTTAATGATAACATCGACAGCAATTCATCGGCAAGAATGAATAACGCTGAAAGCCGTTCAAAGAAACAATTTTCAGCGCTTTTGTGCTACAGTAACTAGGAAAGAGTAAAACTTTTTTGTTCATTTAAAATATTACTTTATTCATGATACTTTCTAATTATATTATTTTTATTATTACTTTCTATTATTTGTTGTATCTTAGCTGAGAGGCCTTTATCTCCATTTACCGCACTGTATTTCAATATAAAAAGGTAGCAAGATCTATTAATGTGTTTATGAAATATTAAATTCAAAGAAAGTAAAGGCAAATTTAACGCTTAATACGAATACACTTTATTATAAATAAAGGCATTCATCAAGTGTTATTATAAATAATGGCATATAGTAGACATGTCCCATGCAGTAAATGGCTGTGTAACCCGAGATGTCTGCCATATACGAGGGTTGTCCCAAAAGTCCGTGACAAATTTTATAGCCGGTTCATTTTTAACGCCAATGCAAAATAATTCACACATATAACCGTTAAGTTTATTATTTAACATTACAACAACTCATTTACAAAAAAATTACTCTAGTTACTTAGAAATTTTCAGTATTAACGACATTGGTTTGCGTTGCCGGCGCACGTTAGATAATTTGCATTTTGTTATAAATAGGCTGAAATTAATTACGTATATTTCAAATATTTGATGATGTGTCTGCACAATGTCACGTTGACTTCCTCTGCTGCTATGTTTAAATCATCTCTGAAAATTTTAGTTAAATAACTGAAAACACGAAAAAGATACGAATAAATGAAAATATCTCATATAAAATAGGAAAGTTAAAATGGCGACGTTCGAAGAATTTGCGGCGCAGTGAACAGGTCACTCAGGTTTCATGACTATTTCGAGATGACACATGTTACGATTTTCAAAAAATATACCAAATAGAACAGTTTAGCAACATATCCTGAGCACTTGTGTACAAAAGGCATGAACGGAATCAGAGGTTTGCGCTACAAAAATCGAAAATAAGGAAAACACGGATAGGAAGACCGATCGTCGCCGCCTATTTCCTACAGCTAAAAACAGGAGTAACGAGACCGGAAGTTCGCGTATAGCAAAAATTAATGTATGCCATCCAAACATTCAATAGACACTAACAACAACATAATTTAAGTCAGAAATTGATGATTTATGGGTACCATTATTGCGTTGAAAGCCATTGAGAGTATTTGAGAAAGGCGCCTTATATAGATTTAACGCCGTCTTTGACGTTGGACGTGCGCCGCGATTCAGTTAGCTGCCATGGTGTTTATGGCATATTTATGTTGTTTGTTAATATTTTTCTATGAAAATATGTAAAATTGTTTAAAGTATATGGGTTTATAACATATTAAAAAATCAAATTCGTACCTGCTTTATTTAGCTTTTAAACAATCTTGTCACAGAATATTGGGACAACCCACGTATATGATTTATTCAAAACATAAAAATTTTAATAATTTTTAAGAATGATTATTATTTCTATTGCACTATACATTAAAACAGATTTTAAGGATCAAAATCAACATGTTTTTCCGTATTCAATATATGGATGGATGGATAGATGGACGGACGGAAGGACGTATGTATGTATATGTTTTGCCGTGTATGCGCGTGTGCGTGCGTGTTTGCACTTATGTGTGAGTGTGCGTGCGTATGCATGTGTATTTGTCTTTAGTTCTATACCCCGATACACCAGTGACACTGTTTAACTCATATTCTCTATATTTCAGGCAGTTCAACTGATGTGTTTCCACCAAATGCTTAATGCTGTCTTGAAAAATTAAAATTGTCGATACACAAAAGTAGCATTTATAAGTATCCATTGCTGTATCTTTTTCTCCCTAATAAATTCTGAAAAGTCAAAAACACAATGTGTCATAATTGCAGTAATTAACTTCATCATATCATCGAATGATATAATCAAAGCACAGAAGGCGCTGAATTTGTTTGAATGACAGAAAGGTGAAGATTGTGAGATTATAAACCAATTTGTTTTTGTATAGTGCCACCAATGCTTTCCAGTGTTTTAACTGTAGTAAATTGGCTATAAGACTAATTGCAACACTGATAGTCAAATTGACTAAAAACAAATGAGTTGCCTGAACTGGGATTTGAACACCAGATCTCTCGATTCTTAAGCGAGCGTGCAAACCACCGTGAAGTTTTATGTAAATGGCTTGAAGAAAACCATATTATTCTAAATTAGGGTTTGTAGCTCTTATTATTTCGACGCTACACCTGTTGTTTAACACAGATGTAAATAATCATGGAGCTTCTGTAAGCATGTATATCTATAAAGAATGAAACAATATTAGAAATCTTCGACCATTCGGGAACTACTTTGCTTGAAAATTAATGCGCCTGTCATTTGACAATCTTTACGCATTGATCTTCCCTGAATTTTTCGGCGTTACATAGAGGGAAGTAACCGCTTCAAAAAAGTGGACTACTTAAGGTATTTGCAATTAACAGCATTAGGCTCTGAAATTTCGCTACCAATATTTGTTTGGTATGACGACCCAAACAAATAAAAATGGTTGGATTGACGGATTGATGGATTCATGCATTCATGCAACCATGTGTATGCAGTCAACCCTGTAAACACACGCACATGCACGTAAAAATTACACTCTCATAAAGACAATTACATGAACGCACAGTCACAAAATCATAAATACGCACAAAACACTCACATACTACACGCACAGACAAATACACATGCATACGCACGCACACACACATACGCATAAGTGCAAACACGCACGCACACGCGCATCCACACAAAACATATACATACATACGTCCGTCCGTCCGTCCGTCCCTCCATCCATCCATCCAATCCATCCATCCATCCATCCATATATTGAATACGGAAAAACATGTTGTTTTTTATCCTTAAAATCTGTTAGAAATCATAATCATTCTTAAAAATCATTTAAATTTTTATGTTTTAAATAAATCATTTTATATGGCAGACATCTCGGGTTACACAGCCACTTACTGCATGGCAACATATAGTAGAACACATATAAAAACAAATAATATAAATTAATAATAAAAATAATATAATTAGAAAGTATCATGAATAAAGTAATATTTTAAATGAGCAAAAAAGTTTTACTCTTTCCTAGTTACTGTAGCACAAAGCGCTGAAAATTGTTTCTTTGAACGGCTTTCAGCGTTATTCATTCTTGCCGATAAATTGCTGTCGATGTTATCATTAAAAAGAGGCGAACAGCTGATGACGTTACTAAAATTTTGATGACACTCAAACTTAAATACCTTATAACTTTAACAGAAAAGCTTTTTTGAAGATATGGTTTGGAATATTTAATGACGAAATGTTGACGTTTACGAATCGTATGATAAAAGGATTTATTATCATGAGAAAATATAAGTTTTTGTGACTTTAAACTAAAAATACCGCATCTCATCGGATAGTGTGGTTATTTTCAGTCAAAATTCACGTGAAGTAAAGCTTGCACAGGGCCAGAAATTTGTCAGCATATCCCTTAGGATGTTGACTATGAATCCATAACATTGATTTACTCGAACACAGTTGGGATATGTTAAAATAGATTAATACTTACCGTACGTCAATTGTATTCCCCGCACCGACATGTATATACTGGTACAGCTGTCGACACTGGAACAGCTGTCTACCCATTTGATTGTACGGTATGAATTTGCTTTCGGTGTAATGACGAAAGCAGGATATACGACTGTCATTTTATTTTTAAAAAATCACACTGTTTATAATCACAGGTTTACTGTTCGGCTGCTTGAAATAAATATACTTGAATATAATAGTTAACTCGATCGAATAACATATTTATAACATATTTTAAAAAGTAACCTTGCCTATATGAGGCAATTAAAAACCGCAATTTATGTGGAGTAATTAAACTTTATGCGATTGTAATGAAATAATATCGGACAGTAATAGCAATAACTTTTTGGCACAAAAAATGAGTAATTATCCTGACTGAAAAGGTGAGTTGATTCAACAATAATAAAAGTACAATAAATTTACAAGGCAGTGATAAAATACTCGAGCATTTTAACATGCATTGTTAAACTTTATATTAATTGACACTAATTAAATATCATCGAAATCCAAAAATGTTTTTGAAGATTCATAATTATGGAAGGAAAACGCTATTAAAATTATACGAAATGTACGGAAGGACCTCAGTTTGTTGCAACGGATCAGTGTTACAGTGTCACTTCATCTATATGCTTTTACAATGTCATTAGGTTCCCCCCTAGCACCGGTTTAAGTAAAATTCAATACATAAGACCATAACAAGAAACACACGGACTTGAAGAAGAGACATCTTATAACTGCTGCTGTACAGCACATGGCACCATTTGCAATGTTTATAAAGCAACCTAAAAATGAAGATACACCGAGATCAACAGAAACACACAGTAATTGAAATGTCAGCCCAAGATTAATTGACTCAACAAAGGTTACCCTTACTATGCTAAATATCTTAAAAGGTCTTGTCCATCTTTCAATTTGTACGAAACCTTGCAAACAAAATCAAAATATGCACTGACTAAATAGCGAAAAGTGCAGACCATGATCAGAAAGGATTATCGTGGTCTGCACTGGCCGCGTGTGTATATTCAATTGTGGACAGCACGCTTAAGGTAAATAAATATTTGGCAGCTTATGATTATAATGACTACTGTACGGTCTCTATTTATCAGTACAAACCCATTCTGTCTTGAATATCGACACTCCTTAACGAGATCATGTGGGTTTTGTTTCATGAACTTGACAGTTAATCCGTCAAAGCAACACATGCATGTATTCAAATGAGAGGACTTGTTGAACAAAAAACAAAACTTCAGAAACCCACAAATAGAAATAATTACCAGAAAAATACACACAAATTTGTTTCATCTTGTCTTTTTTCTTTTCTTTTTTTCTTTTTTCGTGACCATTTAATACAAATACTAGCAGCAGACGACAATTACGCGGGGTGTTGTAGAGGATGTGTCGCTATGGCTTCTCCACACTAAATAAAACAATAAAATATCATTTTCGTCAATTGATGCCTTACCCCTTAGAATGCTCATCCCAACCCCTGGGGGGATAATGATCTTTAGGATTGATCCGAAGTCCTTCCTCATCTCGTGCTGTACTATAGATGATTCGGCAAATCCTCCCACGAGAAACATGTACATTATATCTGGAATGTTAAATATTGGTATTGGGAATATTTCAGCATAAATCCGTTCATAGAAATCTTGGTTGACAAACGCTTTATGTTGAGCAGTAAGCAAACTTTTAATTGATGAAGATTTGTCAACTATTTTAGGCAGGCACAGTGTTTGACCCCAGTTTGCTAAAGGAAGGGTTACTACCACATCCAGATACTAGTATACAGATATTAAACTATGCCATATAAAATATTTTTTATACCGTATCAGATTTCAATCTGAAAAAAAAAACTTAAAAAATAAATGTTACCCTGTCAGAGAGGGCACAAACCGGTGAGTTGGCTGAAATGCTTCCACCCATGAAAGAATGCATGTTTATGGAAAGATTCGAATCCTCAGTAGTGCGATGCACTTTGCGTGAATTACCGTACCTAACCACTTGGCCAAGAATCCACTATGTTTTTTTTATTCGTTAAATATCTATAATAATTTGTTGAGAATTGTTCACAATAGAATAATGAAAAAAAATATTTGGAGTTGCATTTATAAACATTCTCGTTTATATTGATAAAACTCCGTCATATTTAACGTCATTTCATGTGATGAAAATGTTATTATCACAAAGAACTTTGATAATTCTGTCTGAGAGAAATGGTCAACTGGTATTCCGTATAATTTACCTTTGTTTACAGGATTGTTCAGCACACTTCCAATGGACTGCTTGATTCTATCTACGGTGGGCAAAAACAACCTTCTCATTACGCCTGGCGATAATTTAAGTAGTCCGTTTGCTGTCCACGTGATCTCTGGGTCGCCATATTGTTTTAATGCGCTTGCAATCGAACTGCCCTGTAGGAAACGCAATATGTATACATGTCAATGAAAGATAAATGCACTTCTTATTTTCATCAAAATCAATCAAAGGGAAATAACTTCAAAACAAAGAAATGGGAGAATATTACAAACGAGTTATGTGCACTCAGTAATACTATCTAAATATCCTTTTGTATTTTTTTCTAATAAAGATATTTATTAGTTCTATCTTTTGAAGTACTGATTATGTGATTATTCAGTGGTGCACTTTAAAGTAACTAAATAAAATATACGAAAAGATGGAATCTAGTTATTCACAAGGAAAAAAATATATTGACACATACTTCGTCAGAAAAAAAGAAAAAAAAAGAATAATTTACACGTACCCTTGTCTTTTTATAGAAGTCAATAAATGAGAATGGAATGGATATAGCGATGTTCGAGGACCGGTATGGACTTGCTGTCCTCTTTCGAGATTCGAACATGGCCATGAGGTCCACCCAGCCTGAAGGTCGCTTTTTCTTGAAGTGGTTAATAAGATCAGCTCCAAATATTGTGTAGAGCAGTTTTTCGAATTCCTCGTCAACGCCTTATGGATAGAAGAAAACTCAGTTGGATTTATTTTTCTTTAAGGCATGCCGTATGAAAATATCATATTAAACATATTAAGTTAAATATAAAAATCACATTTAAGTATTTTAATCGATATCCATTTAGAACGTATGTGAAATGATATATTTTAGCAATTTGCCAGCTTATATGACCCAATGTATAAAAAAATACCATCAGATAGGGCTAAGACAAAAAATATGAAGGGCTGCCCACGTGATCTCGAGGCCACCTGTGTCAAAAGTGTTTTTAACGAATTCTCATACTTAACCAAGGGGCAGGACGTGAAGTGGTTGCACACTTGGTTCAAGCGAGCGAATTGGTTGCAAACTTGACAAAATGGCGAACACGGCGTGATTTTTTGAAACGGGTGAACGAATTTTTGCCAGGCAAATGGGTTTCTTTGTTATTTTGAAGTTCATTAGTATGTCTATTCCATAATGCAATATATATGCCACACTCGGTTAAAGGTTTCAGCATCCTAGATTCTGTTTTGACGAAGTTATTGAAGATAGAAACTGATAATGTAGATATTTTGAAATTTGACATGTGACTGTTCTGGTCGGTTTTTCTCCTAATTTATTCGAATTTGTAAGTTTTGAACTGCATTTAACAATAACAAAATACGTTTCTGTCAATGCTGTACAAATGGTTTAGTTTGCAAGTCCGAAGATAACGTTCAATACACAAAAATATCTTGTTCAAGCACATTTTGGTTGCAGACTTATACTTCAAGCATTTTTGGTTGCAAACTTATTCTTATTCTATTGAAATCCGTTGTAAAACTTTGCAAAAGGAGTGTAGAGACCTATTTTCAATGGAAATTATTGACATTTATGTTCTGTTACTTGTTTTTGTTATAAATGTTATTTATACTAACTTCTTTTACAACAATTATGCACTTTATGTTTCAAATTACATGGTTCTCAGTTCAATACTATAATCATCAGTAAAAGCCTGCAAACAAAATAATAGCATATAGAAAATATTTATTGATACTTCAATTCTTATAAATGTCATCATATGTAAAATGCAAATGAAAACTACATACAAAACAAACGTATGTGAGAGTACTGTTGTATGTAAGTGAATTATTTTCATCATAAACATAAGGACATGTGCACACATACGATGTTACTCGGCAAAAATTCCAAAGTTTATCATAACCACAAGAAATGTTAATTTGTTTGTTTCATATGTGAAGATCAGCAGTTCCTTAATTAAGACATAAATTATGTAAATGTACTTTGAATATTTTTACAAACCAAAAGTTAAAATGATATGCTTGTTTACAATACTTCGGATTGATGTACATCATATGTCAATTGGTATTCTAAAGATGATTTAGATTATTAGATCATAATATAAATGATATACGATTGGTTATTTACATTGACTGATACGTGACAAAACTACTTAAAGTCATTGTTCGAGTTAGGGAATGAGGAAGATGTTTCGATTGGTCAATAATAAGGAACAATTTAAAGAAACATGTAAATAATGCCCTTGTGTCAATGTTAATGTAGTTTTTATCTACTATATAATCAAATTTATTTCAAATCTCAAAAAAGAACAATAATGAAAGTCGTTTATTGCTATTTTTTCTTCTTTTCCTTTACTCATGCCAAGATATAAAAAAGTCCTAAGATTTGTAAAAAAACAGTATATCGAGGAGAAAAAATGATGAACATAAACACAACTGAACTTCAATTTAACATATTGTGTTATATATCTATTTGAAAGACCCTGTGTTAGGATATATCTGCACGCATGCACAATTTGCATATATATTTCTTATTAGATGAACGGGTATAATTGCCTTAATATCGCTAATTATAAAAAAAAATGATAAGTTATTCCTCGCTTAAAATATGCATGCCACATAATTGACACAAAAGTTTGCAACCAAAAATGCTTGAAGTATAAGTCTGCAACCAAAATGTGCTTGAACAAGATATTTTTGTGTATTGAATGTTATCTTCGGACTTGCGAACTAAACCATTTGTACAGCATTGACAGAAACATATTTTGTTATTGTTCAATGCAGTTCAAAACTTACAAATTCGAATAAATTAGGAGAAAAAACCGACCAGAACAGTCACATGTCAAATTTCAAAATATCTACATTATCAGTTTATATCTTCAATAACTTCGTCAAAACAGAATCTAGGATGCTGAAACCTTTAACCGAGTGTGGCATATATATTGCATTATGGAATAGACATACTAATGAACTTCAAAATAACAAAGAAACCCACTTGCCTGGCAAAAATTCGTTCACCCGTTTCAAAAAATCACGCCGTGTTTGCCATTTTGTCAAGTTTGCAACCAATTCGCTCGCTTGAACCAAGTGTGCAACCACTTCACGTCCTGCCCCTTGTTAACATTAGTTTTCTTTGACCAAAATAAAAAATGTCTGTAAATCTGCAGCACACAATTTAAAACTGTAGTTACGGTCGCGCAGTATCACAATAAGTGATGTAAATTATATCGCTTTCTGATAGAATTTTTAAAACATATGAGTAACGCAATATAAAATGCTTACAGTATTTATTTACATAAGTATTTTATGAATTAAATGGTATAAATGTTTTCTGGCATTGCTTTCTTTATATTAACAATATAAAAGGAAGAAGTAACCTACATGATAATTTGTCTGTGGTGTGGACTCGAGCCCTACCCGAGTCACGAGCATGTTTCCTAGCATGACACCAGGAATGACCAGCCCATGAAGCCGACGCATATATTCATATATAAGTAACAAAGCTACAACTTCATGTCTACAGGTCATGAACTGTTGAATATTACATGTATTTTCAAAATATCTTGAGACATTTTGATAAAATAAATTCCTCATTCCAAGACAATTAGTAGAATATTCTTTGGAGAAAGTTTTAACACATATGAGCCGCGTCACGACAAAACCAACAAAACCAGCGTTTGCGACAAGCATGGATCCAGACCAGCCTGTGCATCCGCGCAGTCTGATCAGGATCCATGCTGTTCGCTATCAGTTTCTCTACTTGTTATGGGGTTTGTAAGCGAACAGCATGGATCCTGATCAGACTGCGCGGATGCGCAGGCTGGTCTGGATCCATGCTGGTCTCAAACGCATTGCATTGGTTTTGTCATGGCGCGGCTCATATAACTTGTACAAACCAACTGAACCGTGTGATCCACCGCTGGCCCTTTGTAGTTCCTTTAATTTGCCGCACTCGAGGAGCTCGTGCACAGTGATGTCGACAGTGCCCCCACCACAGTCCACTACCATATAACGAGTCCCTAAAATTAACCCAATACATATGTCGGGGAAGATCCAATATAGAAATGATAATTTATGTCTTTTAAAAACCCAATATGACGCAGTAATTATATTTTTTTTTATTTCTTAGGAAAAGTTTTTATTTTTGTTTTGCTGTTATGGTTTCCAAAAAGTTACTAATTGGCCAATTCCCTGAACCTTCTTTTGCATCTAGTACAAATATAGTAATTTGTATGGACGTCAAAATAGTACTTTGTTTACAATTTGCTACTATTATGACGTCTAATTTCACATTAAGTGCAATTTTGTTCAGATAATAAGCATCTAACATGCGCTATATAACCGTTATTTTATACGTTCATTAAAATAAATATTAAGGTTTGCTCTTTCTAAAGAACAACAAATTCATTCGTTTCTGAGCCGGTCTGCTTTGAAATTTATGTAACCATATCATCTAATATTTTAGATATACAGTAACAGTCACCTCTTTTTACGGCGGTCACCTGACCTGAACGATCGTTATGCAAAACAACAAAACTCTAGCTAAGAGAGAACACATTATGTCTAAATAGAGATGAGGGGCGTCCGTGGGCGAGTGGTTAAGGTCGTTGACTTCAAACCACCTGCCCCTCACCACTGTGGGTTCGAATCCCGACAGGGACTTCGGATTCCTTCATGTAAGGTAGCTATCAAGCTAGCTTACGGAACGTCGGTGGTTCTACTCAGGTGCCCGTTCGTGCCTGAAATAATGCACGGAAGGGTACTTGAGGTCTTCCTCCACCAGTAAAGCTGGAACGTCGCGATATGACCTATACTGTGTCGATGTGACGTAAAACCCAAAAACAAACAAACAAACAAACAAATAATAGAGATGAGAGAGGAAACTCCAACATCCAACAAGACAACGCAATTATAAACGATAGTGTATACTAGTAAATGACAGTGTTAAATGACACTGTAAGAGAATGACTAGGGTTTGAACATACCAATGTCAAGGTCGTTGGACACTAGGCTGACATCGTGGCACGGTAGTTCTGGCATACTGAGCGAGGTGTTAATTGACACGTCTGACATACTAACACTCGCACTTCTACGGCCCTCAGATAAAATATGAAACATTCTTAAACGCCTGCAATAGATTGACGCCGCTTCCGGTTCCAGAGCTATCAGAAGCTGGTCCGGTCGGTTTTCTGACACGATTCCCGCCTAAAGTAAATAAATGATAACAAACTGCTGCGCTTTATCTGCTATAAAATTGTGTCACTTATTTAATTGAAACGGCAACAAAGCAAAGTCAAGTTTTGTCATTGTAGCAACGCTATATGTCGCAACGCCGCTATATGTCGCAACTAACGCTAAATGTCGCAACGCTGACGCTATATGTCGCAATCAACGCTATATGTCGCAATCGCCTACCGCTAAATGTCGCAACGTTGCCGCTATATGTCGCACAAAAATCGATTGCCGCTAAATGTCGCAACCCCTTGACGCTAAATGTCGCACTGGGTGGAAAAGTCAAATCAGATCAGGCACATTGACTGATTGGTTTCCATTTATATTTGTAACAAACCTACCTTTCACAAATACATATATCGCATTAACAGAGGTTATATCGGTAACAAAATGAAATTAAATATAAGCCGCGTGAATTCATATCGTTACTGCGTGAAATGTCTTATTATTATTTAATACAGTGGAACGGACAACAAACATCAAAATAGTAAGTAGCGGGACACTTGAAGGTCAAAGGTTAAATTCGTGTCGGCTCCATAACTTTTTCATTTATTATGCTAATTTGATCAAACTTCACAGAAATGTTCACCGGCATTAGATATTGTGTCCCATGCAGCATCAAGGTCCCTACCGCGTCAAGGTCAAGGTCACACTTGAAGGTCAAATTCTTGTCCGCTCCATAACTTTATCATTTATTATGCGAATTTGAACAAATTTCAAACAACTTCAAACACACGTCACAATAACATCAACTAGGTATAACAGAAACGTGATACTTTAATATAATATATATAATTATACAAGCGTAAAATGGCTGCGAAACAATTGTTTGATGGAAAGGTATGAAAAACTGTTATTTAAAAGGCAGCTGTTGAGTTTTACCAAATTGCTTAACAGCATGTAAAAAAAAAATGTATTACTATGTTACACCACGAAGTTATAAATTACAATCTGATCTTAACAATTTACTGGGTTAAAGGGGAATCGTTACTTTAGTATAATTATAATAGTAAAATATTTCCTTATCACACGGTATATTTGATTGTAACTGGTCTGATCAAAAACTTTAAATAATGCGTTAAATATAAAAAATATACATTTCTTCATCCCGAACTTGTTTTCTAGTTTAAGGCAAAAAAATTAGATGGATAGTTTCAGATATACATTTTGTATTATGAGAATGTAACACATTTTGCGTGTTTGTCCAATACAAGACAGTGCCCCTTTAGATCCAGACAGGTCAGGTAACAAGATTCTATGCGTCATCATTTCCTGAGCTTTATTGTCTTGTTCAATGATATTTAGTCTCAATTACCTACCCCCCTATACATGAAAATCTGAAATCGTCCAGTCCATTGGATGTTTACGGACATGAAAAAATACTTTCTTTTCATTTGACAAAAATGAAAAATAAAAACGTTTTGAGCAATGCGAAAAATTTAAAATGTGCCCCAAAGTGCTAAAATTATGTACGAGACATTTTTTTATTTACATGTGTTTTTATTGGGAACTCGCAAAATAAATCATGTAGTGCCGCAGTAAATCATGTGTGTTATATAAAATCAAATAAGACTTGGATGCTTCGCAGCCGAATAAAGGCACTGTGACGCCGCATAGAAGCCCTGCCGCATAAAAGGGTTCAAAGTCATTGATGCGATGATTTTCCTCGCATAATAGTGGTGAACACGTTTATGCGGCTAGGCGCAAGGCATAAAGCGAAAATTGCTTTTATGCGGCGCAACAGTGCCTTTTTGCATCATAAAGAAGTTGAACCTGAGTTTATTTATTTTCAAGCCAAACAAAGTAAAGTGTTCTTATTTCAACAACTTTCGATAATAATTTATCCCTTAAACAGGGATTCCATTGTAGACTACCGTAGAACGGTTCTAACACATTAAAGTAAAAGAATCTTGTTTTATAATTTTCTTTCATTTACAAAATCGAGTTACTAGTATGCCTAGATATGCCTCTAAAACCTGCGCGCCTGTTCCGACAAATGCGGCGGCAAATTTTCACGATTTAGCGAAATCAATTTCACGACATAATAAAAATTTAGTACACAACCGAGCAAACTTGCTTGGCCTGTCATTAACAATTATCTCTTAAAAATGTTTAAAATGACGTTACGAATGATCATTAATATCCGTCAGTCCAATAAATGGTTAAAAAATATGTCATACGCCGATTCAATTTTGATTCACACATAAACACGTTGCACATTAACATAACCTTAGCAGGAGATAAATGTTTTTTTTTATATATTTATTTCATTTTTTAAAGTCAAAAAACACCCCGTCACTAATACAAAAAAGTCTTAAACGTTTAAATTGTTTAATGCGGTGACAGGGTACCTTTTTGCATAAAAAGTATTTCTTTAATGCGGAGAAAATCACCGCATAAACGACTTTGAACCAGTTTATGCGGCAAGACCGCAATGCGGCGGCACAAGGCACCGCAAAAATAAAATACACGTTATTGTTATACAGTTAATAATTTGGTAAGGTACCATGATTACAAAGTCAAATAAAAGAAAATAAACTCAAGTTTGTGCAAATCATTTTAATCCATATTTTCCAACAAGAACAAGTATATTAAAATCAAATAATGCTATTGATACTGTAATGATTAAGTGAACAATAATATTCATAAACGACTAGTGTAACCATAAAACTACATAAAACATGATATGGCACTAGAGTTTTAGTGCAGTTTGTGTGTTATCATTTTAAGAGTAGTAAATTATAAACTTAATGTAAATGTTATGATAAAAGTTATGTACAAATCTCCCATTTTTAATCAAAGAAATAAAACAAAACTTTTGGAATGCAAACTTTCAAATATAAACGAAGTACAATGACGAAAACAAATTCTTAGTACTAATTGTGATATTTTAAAAAAACAAAATAAAATCCAATGTTATATCATTTTCAGCTTTCACCTATCTCATACATTTTAAAAAATTATTATATGACCTACAAACGTTCATGGCCTTCTATACCATATACATGTACCAACATATGGCATCAACGCAAAGGCGAAGGTGTTAACAGGCATTTTCCCAACGAGATTCTCTAATTATACGTCTTATTTCGAGAATTAGGCAACTAAATCGTCCAAAATTCATAAGCAGTCTCCTGATTATAATACAGTATATTATGGAATTCCATAAACGACAGCCAAATGTTGACTGCTTACTGCGCGCTGCTTACACTATTGCTTACTGCCTACCTTGCGTTGCGCGTATTTATTTGCAATGTATCAGCCAAAGGATTCCGAGTTATCAACGATTTATTGCACAGACACGCATAATTATTTAGGTTTTGGTACATTTAATGTTATAAGCAGTGAACAATAAGCAGTAAGCCGTAAGCAGTTGACAGTAGGCAATTGACAGTAAGCAGTTGACAGTAAGCAGTAGGCAGTTAACAGTAGGCAGTAGTTAGTCAGAAGTAGACAGTAAGCAGTCAACAGTTGGCTGTCGTTTATGGAATTTCATGTTATAGTCCATGCATTTATTAATTTATCAGTGAATTCCTTTAAATGTTGTTCTAAGAATATATATGTAACTGTAAACTATTAAAGTAAATTAGGAGGCAGAAAAATACCAAGGGTCCAGCCGGGTTTTGAACCACAGACCTCTTGGTCCGTAGACGGACACCACAACCATGTCGTTAAAGGATTAATCAAACAGCAAGGCTGATGGAAGTGGCCTATATACCTACAACCACTACACTCCTTCCCTCTTTACTTTTCAGAGCTAGCCAGCTCTCCTGAATGACACTCCCTGCTTACCGCATGAGTCCGTCAAACACTTCTGACACCATTAAAGTAAATTAGGAGGCAGACAAATTCCAAGGGTTCAGACCTCTTGATTCATAGGCGGACACCTCAACCACATCGCTAAAGGGTTTACCCAACAGCAAGGCTGTTGGAAGTGGCCTATATACCACTGCACTATATTGTGTTTGACAACGGCAACTATTTCGGCAACTGAATAATTTTTGACCAATAAAGTTGTAATAGGTCGTCCATTTTTATTTTAATGCCATAAGCAGTGAATAATAAGTAGTAAGCCGTAAGCAGTTGACAGTAAGCAGTTGACAGTAAGCAGTAGGCAGTCAACATTTGGCAATTCCATAGTATATTGATTCATTAATGTTCCCAAAGAAATATTGAGATAAATATAAAAAGTTATGAAAGTATAACAATTCTGTCATAACCTTAATCAATACACCGCATAGTTACGAATATCGATCAACAGATCAATTGGGTATTATTTAATACTTACATGTAGTAAAGCCTATCTAGTCAGATTATGAACAGGCATAATAAAAAATATATTTTAAGATATAGTTCACCCTTAGCATTAACAAGCGGTTTGCTCAGTTATGTCAAATAATATAACAAATATACATGTATATCCAAATGTTTTTGTTGATGCATTTTGTGAGAAAGACATCCTCAAAGAGAAAGTTTGACTTCACACCTGGTCCGTGGTTGAGAACCAAATCCATCCCTTTTTATCAAAAACCGTTTCTATGGCCATACAAGATTTCCATAGACCGCGAAATACAACTTTTGTTTGCTTACTAGGATATGTTTTCATGTGTAAATGGTATAAATTTTAAATGTTTTAACACTTACTTTTTGTTTAAGTTCCATCTGTTATTTTCCTACCAAGTGCGACATTTAGCGTCAAGGGGTTGCGACATTTAGCGGCAATCGATTTTTGTGCGACATAAAGCGGCAACGTTGCGACATTTAGCGGTAGGCGATTGCGACATATAGCGTTGATTGCGACATATAGCGTCAGCGTTGCGACATTTAGCGTTAGTTGCGACATATAGCGGCGTTGCGACATATAGCGTTGCTACAGTCATGACATTGATCATAGTAAAAATTTCAGATTATGCAAATCCTCAAAGTTATCACATGTGTAGTTGTGCCGTTAATAGCTATAATAAAGGACGATAACAAAGTTATTATTTAACTCGGTTTGAAAAAAAAATTATTTCATTCGCTGTTGCTGAAAATGAGTGAACAATGAAATTATTAGTTGACCTAATGAATGAAGCTGACGTCGTCATTTCACGTCACTGTCATTATTAGCTCAAATCAAAATGACTTGATCAATGTCATGCTTTTTTGAAAGAATGACAAAATTAGTTTAAGACGTTAAATAAAGCATTAAAAGTTAAAAAAAACACAACATATTGTTAAATCATTACACATATACCAACCTGATAAGCAGCTTTGCGCATGAATTGCTTGGCGGAAGCTTTCCAGATCGCCGGCACAGTGATGACCCATCTGATGACGTCACAGGATATCTTTTCACCTGATTGGTCACATATCTCCTGGAGGGCAAGCTCCTTAAAATGTGCCAAGCTCAGCGAGAACACTTTCATTGCACGTGATTCCTTTCCTGATATTGATTTTAACATGGAATCTTCGTGCAGCTGCTAAAAATAAAAGAATTGATGTTATTTTTCCCTTTCATTTCACATATTTTAATGTATTAAAATAACACTATTGTAAAGCAAATTGCACTTTGATTTAGGCGCATCATTTCAATTAATAACAATTAATAATAATTAATACTTTAACGTGTAGCCACCAAAAACGATTACATGTGTATAGTGCTTAGCCTAGGTGTGTCTTTTTTCACTTTGGAACAGTACATTAAAAGTTTAGGGTATTTCAGCATCATAATACATATATACAGCTACCAACAGTATAGAGCCTGGTCAGACGGATGTGCTGGCTGGCCTGGCTCTAAACAGGCGGCAAATGCTTTTTATTTGTTTGGGTCGTCAGACCAAACAAATAATGGTAGCGAAATTTCAGACCCTGATGTTCTTATTTGCAAATGCCGAAAGTAGTCCAAACTCCTCGAAGCGGTTACTTCCCTTCAAATGAACATCAACGCCGAAAAATTAAGGGAAGATCACTGCGTAAAGATTGTCAAATGACAGGCGCATTAATTTTCGTAACGAAAAAATAGTTCCCTATTGGTCGAAGATTTCTAATATTGTGTTATTTTTTTAGATATACGTGCTAATATTCAGCCCCATGATTATTTAATTCAGTGTCAAACAACAGGTTTACTGTGAACAAAATATATCGAAATTGATAAGGGTTACAAACTCTAGTTTGGTATTCTTCAGGCTGCTATCTTATAACTCCCCGTGGACGCTCGCTTCAGAAGCATGGGTTTTTTTGTTTTTGTTTTTAATTGTTTAAGCCAAATAAACATTGAATTGAATATCAGTGTTGCAATTAGTCTTATAGCCAATTTACTGTAGTAATAAAACAGCATTGGTGACACTATACACACAAATTGGTTTATAAACTCACAATCTTCACCTTTCTGACATTCTGAGGCCCAAACAAATTCAGCGCCTTCTGTGCTTTGATTAACTTTCAGTTCCAGCAAGCTAAGGGTTATGTTAGGTAAGAGCACTTACCCCTTCAGTGTGTAGCATCATTTTAAATTTCTCAAAGTACATCCATTTTACAGACTCTTTCTGGTCCAAATCGTGATAGAAATCACGCGCAGCGTACCCGAATGAATGGAAATCCCCCTCCGGTGATAGTAATATAGCGGTAGGGATTTTCTGATCGTAAACGCCGGGGTCACCGCTCTCGTGTCGCCGCATCATGTGAACTGTTTCTGTTGATTCAAAAAAATAAATAGGAATGTCATAAAATGAAAGAATTAAGTTACTGTTAAAGGACTTTTTTTATTATTATTATTTGAAAACATTTTAACTGGAACGGACTTGTTTCGTAAAGAAAATCAAAATAACGAAAAATATCATAACTTTCTGAATTTGCCACAAGGTAAAAATGGCTCGATGATTTACAGAAATCGAAACAGCAGCATTCATTTGCCATGAAGTTGGATATGTTTCATTAATGATACGAAATGGAGGAATTTTTTACATAAAAATCTCTGCTGCTAGACAGCAATGAGAGGAAAAAATAAGAAATACAATTTTGCTAGTTCTGGCTACCAAAACTTTATAAACCACTTTTTAAACATTTTATTCTTTCGTCTGATGCGGCGTTAAGGCTTTGGAACCTAACCAGAATAAGACCTAGTTTAAATTTGCAAATATCCTTTTCCTAATTAATTCTTGCGCATGACACGTCCTGTCACAGTATAAAAACAAGTACACTGAATATCTACATTTATGCATACAAAATTTAAATCATGAGATGTGATTTATATTAAAAATCTTAACGGTTGAGAGCCTGTAAACAAATCCACACATTTTAATATTAAGAAATGTACCTGGGTCTTCCATAAAACTATAGGCATAGCCACTGTATGTAGTACCAAAATCTATTGCGACCACTACTGCATACTGTCCAAAATTTGTCGACCAACGGACGCGCATTTCTTCTAAATTATTGATACCTAAGGCACCGTCTGTAGAATGTCGTCTGCGCCGATCGCCGCTGAAGATGTCATCGTAGTTGTCCAACAATGATAGTCTGGATTTTGAAACAGTGCGTTCGCTGTTTGAATAATTCCTAGGTGGCTTTGCTGGAACAATATCCTTAGTATGACCGCATGACGTCGGTTCATGTTCAGATGACGTATGTTCATCCTTAGATTTTTCAGACGCATTAGAGCTGTTTGGTACAGGTATCGGCTTCGGTGTTGTTTGTGACTCGAAAAATCGCCTTTTCAGTTTATTTATTCTATTCCTGTGTTTAGTTAGGAAGTCTTTACCATTTGTCTGAACTATGGCCTCTTTTGTTTCATTACTGATATTAGTTTTGTCAGCAGACACTACGCTCAAGTCTGTTAGTATCTTACTGTCGTCGTCACGTGATATGTTTTCTTTCCCGGCATGCATTGGAGGCTCATTGGATGTAGTTTGCTCGGATTCGAGATTTTCGTTTTTAATGTGAATCAATTTTGATTTCGCTTTGAATTTATCGTACATATAGTTATCTTCGGTGGAGCTTATTTTGAATCTGTAATCGTATTGCCCAATAAAGTGGCCACCATTGCCTTGTAGTGGTCTGAAACTCTTCAGCGCATGACCAGTTGTCCTATCTTCGCTTTTAGAGCGCGTGTGATTGAAATCGGTTTGTTGGCGAGGTAGCGTTTTATCGTATGGTGCAAGGTGTCGTCTGCTTTCTATTTCGTGTTGTAATTCTTTGTTATATTTGTCCATCGGTGATGTATCGATACGGCTTTGTGCATTGTTTTGCTCAACATTTTCTTTTTCAATTGCATCTACTGATCTGATTTTATATTTGTTGATATCTAAAGACTTATCCTTTGTTTCTGGAATAAATGAAAACACCGTACATATTTTATGCATTGATACAAAGTGTACAATACTTAATAAAATATGTTTATACACATGTATTAGAAATGAAACTATATCATATGTCAATTATATCTACTATACTCCCATCAATTTTTCACGTGTATTTGTTTCCATTTTATCTAAGGAAAAGTAACTCTTGTAGTTGTATAGGAAAAACGTTAGTACGAGTTGTTTCCCATTACTAGTATTTATTCAGCCCATATTGCGTTAGTAACGCAACTGTGTTAATTAGTCACACAATAGAAATACAGTCATAAATACTGCAAAATCAGTGATTAATTGCCAAAATATGTATATTACAATGTATTACTAGAATTTTTAATCTTTATTTGTTATTTCCCCAAAACCTTAGTACATATTTTGGCTCATCTGGAGGCATGTAGCTTCTGGGTTGATGCTAGCATAAGCTGAAAATGCAGTGAGATGACTTAACATGTCAACGAACGTAAAAGTAAATTATTTTGTCACGTGATTGATATAAATATATTACTCTTAAACATGTTTTGATTTAGACTAAATTTGCAATTTGTGGGAATTCGTATGCAAGCGATTTCATGTTGGTCGTACATTTCAGATAATTTTATTTGTAGACGTTAGCCCAAACCGGATTCCGTACATAAAAAATATTCACGTAATACACGTGTGTACTTTGAAACAATTGGGAATTGATGAAATACAATCGGTGAAAATCACTGTCTATTTTGATACAATATCTAAACACACATAAGCATTTAGATAAACAGAGACAGTCTTGAAACAAGAAACCTGATAACAATATTCGTTATCACCAGGATGGACAATAACCATCCGTTTTTTCCCGAGCACACCGAGATATGTTCTTATCACGCCCCGGTAAAAGTGACATTATAAATTAGTCCAGGCAATACATTACTATAATTGTTGATTAGATAATGGAAAAACTATGGGAGATTTCACTTAATTCATAAACTATTAGGTACTTCATGTATTAATATTTGAAAAAGTGTTGGAATGGATCATAACCCATTGGAAAACATTGTTTTAAGTTAATTTACATCTTTACATCTATTTTAACCTTTCCAGCATTTGTTCAAGGTCTTTCACTAACATAATAACTACAAACGTGTTTATCTGAACAATTCCCCATGTGGTTTTGTTATTACCGCTATATTAAATGCTTTTTGCAACAACAAAAAAGTTTGAATTTTGATCAAATATTCTTTACTTATATCCAAAGTAACTGTTTGATACTTTATTAACTGAAATTAACTAACGACGTCTGAACAACAAAATAATAAAATAAAAACAATACAATGTAATAGATGTGTTGTTATAAGCATTTATTTGTTACATATCTTTGTATGTTACATTAAATTTGTGTTTGTTACATTTTTGTTTACTTGTTTGTTTTATATATGTGTATGTTACATGTTTTTGTGTTTATTACACGTGTGACTCCTTGCTTTAACCCGCTAAAATAGAATTGCAACATTTTATTAAGAATCGTTTTATGCTACATTTATTCAATTAACAATACATTTTATTTTTATATATGCCTTTAAAAGAACAAAGCCGTAAACCTTTATCGGTTGATGCATCAGAATTGCAGCCACTGTTTAAACCCTGCGTGACCAATGGGTTCGAATTACTGGAGTCTATGCACCTCTTAGCTCCAGCAAGTTAGGTGGTTTTGACCCCTAGTGTTGCTTTAAGTTTGTAACACCCGAAGTTAGCCAAAATCATCTTTCCTGTTTCGGCGCCATATTACCTAAATCGTGTTGGTACGCCGGAAAACCAACAAAACAAATCCTCCATCTATAAATTTACTCTACACGATCTCTATCAACAAAACATTCAATTTAAGAATATAAGCATGCGTTGTTTATTCACTAATAACTAGAATTCCTACCTTTTATTCTTTCAGTGTCATCTCCAGATAAGACTACTCGCTTACTGTTAATGTAGATGGGTCCAAAATACGAAATTTCACGTTTTGTGCCAGAGTATAAGTCAGCCATACTTGTCAGCGTTCTTTTTTATTATTATTATTATTTTATTCCATTCCAAATATTTCACACAGTAAATGGGATAGCCCTACGATTGTTTTGACATTGCAACTACGTGTGTGATATTTCACCAGAAGCCGAGGCCCGTCCTTAAATAAATTGGTATGTGTTTAATCATAAAATGTATTTCTTTATATGTTCATTCGTTCGTTCATTCATTCATTTGTGAATTTTGCCTGAAATTGTTTTGTTGTTGTTTCTTTTATTATATTTTTTCGCAACATTTTTGCACTTACTAAAAAGGGGAAACGAGTCATTTTGGACGATTGAATTGAATCATTCAAAACATGAAACATTTTCCATCACACATCAATTAATAGGGTGTTCTGTCTGGACTCCTATTAGCGGCGAAAGAGACTTTTAACGGGTAAGAACTTCGACAAAACGGCCGAAAGCAAGCTTTTATAGTTAGCTGTATATAGTAGCTTTATTCAACTGGGGATGTTTATTTTGGGAATTTATACATTTTCTTTTTCTATATTGAGTTTAAACATTATTTATCTAAACTCACCCGTGAAGACATTTTTAAGTCTGGACAAATTACAACAGTTTTACTGTAACAAAGCAGAAAAGTAGAATAAGGAAATAGGGTGACTTCAATCTACGATCCATACTATGACATACTGTAAATCTACGATCCTTAGATACAGACAAATACATTTTACATTTTACGTTTCCATCAATTTATGCATCTTTTTATATGTATTTTCTCTATCAAATCGTATTCAAAACATATAACACTAAGCATGCATTGATATATAAATCTGCAAAATTTCTTCCCGGACATCCATATTTGTATGGGAAATTTAAAACATTTTATTTTAACAAAAATCGCAGGTAACTGATTATTAAGCCCGCTGAAATAAGTACTTATAAATACGGTAGCACTAAGAAATACATCCAGCTCAAAAACGATACGTCAGAGCAAAATATGAAGAATTGAAATTTCGGAGTACCAAGTGCACAAGTTTGGACTTTCTGCCCAAAATTGAGAATGATATTCATAGCCTATGTCAAAGTTCATACTCTGGGCCTCTATTATCAGAGCAACTATCAAATTTCACCAATTAGCCTCGCCTGTTAATGAAGATTTTACGCAGCGTTCGTGGAGTAGTGGGGCGTGTTTGTGAATTAAATACGTGAACTTTGATCATGTCCACTCACTCTTAAAAGTTAACATTTTTCCTGAAGCAGTACAAGTTGTCAATTAACATTTTGTTTGGGAGAAATTTTATGTTTTGTGTGCTGACCTGTTTATTTTCAATTCCATTTTTATCGAAAACGATTGTTTTTTGTTGTCGTTTTTTTTTTTCAATTTAGAATAATGTTTTTTTTTTAAGAATCTTTTCCATTCATTGTTATCATCGACCATTTCCCATAACTATAGGGAAAATATTCTTACACGTCCCTTTAAAAAGTCCAGAATTCGTTAATACGGTCAAAAGAAACAAGTTATTTTAAAACCTAATTGATGCAAAAAAATAAATATTTTTCTTCAGTACAACGCTTGTAAGTGTCTAACCAAAAATTAAAGGATAAAATTAGTATATTCTAACAATTTAATACAAATATTGTATCTTAGATAATGTTGTTAATTTGTTGCGGTGTCTGGAACTGTAAGGGAGGTAACCCAATAAACACGTTTATACGGCTAAGGACATAGTTACTCCCCTTGATACAAAGTATCTCTTTTCTCCACTTATGACAGTCATTATTAAATTTTAGTAATTGAGGATTTGAATGACTTGAACTTTTATCATATCATTTCTAAATCCAAGCTGACAGCCCTTACCATCTTCTATATAAAACTGAAAACCATTGACTTTCTACAGCCCACTAACTTGGCTGTCCTTGTTTACCTTACACTCTTATTTCTGCTGCTTTATTGACAGTCATTGTATCTTCTTGTTCTCAACTGACAGCCATTATTAATTTTATTTTTAAGTGACTACCATTAAAACTTCTTATTCTTAACCAACAGCCACTATTACTTCTTATTCTCAACCAACAGCCACTATTACTTCTCATTCTTAACCAACAGCCACTATTACTTCTCATTCTTAACCAACAGCCACTATTACTTCTTATTCTTAACTGATTATGAACTTGTTCATTATTATTCATAGAATATTTTATTGTTTAAGTCACAGGCACTACCATCATTTTTTGTACTTTGGTCACAGCTTGTTCTTATCGACAGCCATTTGCATATACAACGTACATGTATTGTGGCTGTTTAATTTCCTGCACTTAATCATTTTGTTACACTACTATATGTATTAAACTTACTGGTGATCCGGAACACCTTTTTAACAAATATCTATGTAATATTTTGTACTAATTGTTCATTGTTTTAATTAAATTGATTTATTAAATTGATTTTTAACAAATATCTATGTAATATTTTGTACTAATTGTTCATTGTTTTAATCAAATTGATTTATTTAATTGATTTTTAACAAGAGCTGTCAGAGGAGACAGCGACGCTCCACTAAATACTGGACAAAGTAAAGGAAGAAAACACTATGAAAATATTTAATTATGATAAACATTTGTGTAAATATAGTTCTGCTTCAGTATCAAAGAAGAACCATTCAAGTGTTCAATATTTTTTGCATCACAAATTATGCATGTGCTACATGTGACGGTGTCAATCAATAAACATTATTGAGCAGACATTTCTATTTAATTAAGCCGACTTGTAAAAATGATACAAGTACATTCCATTCAAAAAAATCACACAAAACACATTTCATTTTTTATATTTTATTTTTTCAACATGCACAAAAAAAATACAAGTAAATAATAAAATCTCTATCAATAATTCTCTATTGAAACATACAAGTAAAATATACAGAAAATAGCACAATGGTTTAATCAGGTAAAAAAACAACAAAAAAGTGCATGTCAGATGAGCTGAATTAACCCTTAACCTGCCCCCTATGAATAACAGAGTTGCATTTCATGGAAAGTCCCGAGTCTAAAATATGTCTTAGGACCAAACTAAGACAATTTTCGTTTTAAAAAAATTGTTATTTCTTATGACTCTTATGTTAAGAGTCTTCGATTTTTGAATAGCAATGCAAATAAACATTTACATATTGCAAAGTGAAGAGCATGCCATTGTATTTTGTAACTTTCCTCAGGAGAATGAATTAAATAAAAGTCTAAAACTTTAACTGAAGATAAATGTATTAATTGAAATGGTCTTTAAGTTAGTCTTAAGTTTGTCATAACTTCTAGGACTTAGGATACACTTCGGATTTTCTATGAAATACAGTCCAGATCTGTCCTGCATTTGAATTTTAAATAGTCCATTAGAAAATTCAAGGATTTCAAATATCAGAGTTATATTAAAAATTAAATAAATCATATAAAAATTG
Organism: Ruditapes philippinarum; assembly: GCF_026571515.1. Taxonomy (NCBI): domain Eukaryota; kingdom Metazoa; phylum Mollusca; class Bivalvia; order Venerida; family Veneridae; genus Ruditapes; species Ruditapes philippinarum. The sequence continues at coordinate 75,398 of NW_026852179.1, forward strand.
AGCTACCTACAGTATAGAGCAATGACAGACTGCACAGATGTGCAGAAAAGTCAGGCTCTATACGTGTGGCAAGGTTATTTACTACCAGACCCTGCAGGTAAAGGGTTGAATGTAAATAGCATCTCTTTCATGGAGAATAAGTGTAATTTCCCACACAGATAAATGCAGAAAATGTATGCATTTATATCACACAACTTAAAATCCCCAGTTGTAATCAATAAATGAGAAAGAATGTAACACATTCTAAATATGATATAACAAAAACAAGAGCTATCTAAGGAGCAGCTCGCTCCACTTTTCTCAGTGCTGGATAATAGTAAACTGCACATTTTTGACAATTTGATTCAGATGTCATTGACCTTGACCTTTGACATTTTGCCCACAAATTGGTATGGTCATATTTTTTCTTGATTAATTTTACAAGTACCAGTGTTTTTGGCCAATGACGGTTATTGATATGCATTGATTAAATGGCAAGTTTTATGTCTTATTTTGTCTTAGTGACCTTGACCTTTGACCTGAAATGGGCATAGCAGATATAACTCATCAAGATGCAACCATATACCAAGTTTGAAGTTCCTAATTCAATGCACTATGATTAAATGTTCATTTTTATGTTCTGTTTTCATGGTTCCCAGTGTCCTTGACCTTTGACTTTTTGAATCGGTGTGACAGGTAGAATAAATCAAGGTGCAGCCACACAATGCAATAGCTTTCAAGTTATTGGCCATTAAATAAAAAATTTAACCAAAAGGTTTACCTAAGCTGCTGAAGTTGCTTCTGTCAAGCAGGTAATGTCAATAGCTTCAATTATTCTTTGAAATTCCATATAATATCACATTTAACAAAATTTTCTGAAAACTGATTAGAAATTATAAAAATCTTTTTTTTTTCCTCTGTATACTGGACACATGCCAAGGTGGCCTCAATAAAAAGACCAGTTAATTACCATTCTCTGATATGAAAAAAAAAAAAACACTTACAAAAATGAGCAATTTGTCAAAAGTTACATTGTTCTATTGATCACACATTTAACTACATTGCAGTACATAAATCAATACTATATTTTAATAACACAACTGCCTATAGCTTGATACAAGTACATATAGTTTGTTCAAAAATGATGAAGTCCACATTGAAATCTTGCAAACATGATATAAATTCAAAATTAATCAAGAACAAGATTGCATTTGAGAAAAATGCTATGCCACCACATTAATACAACACCAAATAGTAGTGTAGGAACAGATTTTTTTTGTTTCTATACAATTTTGAAGATTGTCATAAAGCATAGATCCATGACCTATCTTATTCTTATTAACAGATTTGTGGTTAAATCTGTTGTTAACTCAAAAAAAGATCAAAGTAGGAATATATCAATGCACTTGAGTCTAGTGAATTTGGTGGTGAAGGTCATATTTCACACAGCCTAAATTTCATGACTACATCAAAAGGACAACACAGTAAGACACTTTGTCAAAATCTAGGTCAGCTGAATAAAAAAGTTCACTTTACATCTTAATCTGTGCACATGGTTCAAATTTCATAGCTGTACATCAAAGGACAAGAAAGAAGGTCACATCAACGAAATCTAGGTCACCTGATATCAAAGTTCAATTTTACAACTAAAACTGTGCACATGGTCAAAATTTCATTGCTGTACATCAAAGGACAAGAAAGTAGGTCACTGTCCCCTTGGGCAAGGCAAAATTTTGGACCAAGGGTTTAATTCAAAACAATCTTGATACAGGTCCACCAAACATCATTTCAAGTCAAATATCTAAGCTGTAGCTTTCTCCCATTCAGAAAACATTATTTTGTTTTATTTTCTGTTTTTACTATGTGTACATAATGAGAATCACTGCCCCCGGGCAGGGCCAATTTTGACACCAGGGGAAAAATTTGAACAACTTTAGTAGAGGACCTATAAATGATTTTATATAGCAAACATCAAAGCTCTATGCCTTGTACCTTCAGACAAAAATATTTTTTATTTTTTTACTATATGTACATAATGAAAATCAATGACCCCCTGGGCGGAACCAATTTTGACCCCAGGGCTATAATTTGAACAATCTTGGTAAAGGTTCACTTCGCAAAGTCTCATGCCATATATTTAACCTCTAGCCTTTGTCAATTCAGAGAAGAAGATTTTTCAATTTTTTTACTTTATACATATAAGGGAAAATATCGCCTCTGGGGCAAGGCAATTTTAATACTAGGGGCATAATTAAAACAACTTTAGTAGAGGACCCATAGATGATAGTATATACCAAATATCAAAGCTTTAAGCCTTGTACCGTCAGACAAGAGGACTTTTTAATTTTTTACTATATGTACATAGTGAAAATCAATGACCCCTGGGGGTGGGGCCAATTTTGACCCCAGGGCTATAATTTGTACAATCTTGCTAGAGGTTCACTACATAATGTTTCATGCAAATATCTTAACTCTAGTCTTTCTAAATTTAAAGAAGATGATTTTTTAAGTTATTACTATATACATTTAAGGAAAACCTATGGCCCCCGGGGCGGGGCTAATTTTGACACTAGAGGCAAAATTTGAACAACTTTGGTAGAGTTCCTATTGATGATGTCATTTAACAAATATTAAAGCTCTAAGCCTTGTACCTTCAGACAATAAGATTTTTTACTATATATATATATTGAAAATCAATGACCCCTGGGGCGGGGGCAATTTTGACCCCAGGGCTATAATTTGAACAATCTTGCTAGAAGTTCACTTCACAATGTTTCATGCAAAATATCTAACCTCTATCATTTGTCAATTGCTAGAAGAAATTTTTTTAAAGTTTTACTATAAGTTTTTACTATATACATATAAGGAAAACCAATGACCCCCCACCGGGCGGGGCCGATTTTGACCCCAGGGCTATAATTTGAACAATCTGGGTAGAGGTCTACCAGACAATGCCTTATGCAAAATATCTCAGCTCTAGGCCTTTTGGGTCTTTACAAGAAGGTATTTTAAGTTTTGAATATATGTACATATAGAGAAAATCAATGACCCCCGGGGCGGGGCCGATTTTGACCCCAGGGCTATAATTTGAACAATCCTGGTAAGGGTCTACCAGACAATGCCTTATGCAAAATATCTAAGCCCTAGGCCTTTTGGGTCTTTACAAGAAGGTATTTTAAGTTTTTACAATATGTACCTATAGTGAAAATCAATGACACTCGGGGCGGGGCTGATTTTGACCCCAGTGCTTTAATTTGAACAATCTTGGTAGAGGTCTACCAGACAATGCCTTATGCAAAATGTCTAAGCTCTAGGCCTTTTGGGTCTTTACAAGAAGGTATTTTAAGTTTTTACTATATGTACATATAGTGAAAATCAATGACCCCCGGGGCAGGCTGATTTTGACCCTAGGGCTATCATTTGAACAATCTTGGTAGAGGTGTACCAGACAATGCCTTATGCAAAATATCTAAGCTCTATGCCTTTTGGGTCTTTACAAGAAGGTATTTTAAGTTTTTACTATATGTACATTTAGTGAAAATCAATGACCCCTGGGGCCGGGCCAATTTTGACCCCAGGCCTATCATTTGAACAATCTTGGTAGAGGTCTACCAGACAATGCCTTATGCAAAATATCTAAGCTCTAGGCCTTTTGGGTCTTTACAAGAAGGTATTTTAAGGTTTTACTATATGTACATATAGTGAAAATCAATGACCCCCGGGGCGGGGCCGATTTTGACCCCAGGGCTATAATTTGAACAATCTTGGTAGAGGTGTACCAGACAATGCCTTATGCAAAATATCTAAGCTCTAGGCCTTTTGGGTCTTTACAAGAAGATTTTTTAAATTTATTCTTTTAATTCCTTGTGGTTGCCATGGCAACCAGATTTCTGCATGGAATGCAATTCTTTGAACAACTTTGGAACCACTTCACCCAAGGATCAATCCTGCCAAGTTTGGTTGAAATTGGACTAGTGGTTTTTCACAAGAAGATTTTTTAAGTTCACTATATAATCTATATAACACACACACACACACAAACAAACACACACACACACACACACACACAGGTGAATCGCTATATGCCACCGCATCGCAGATGCTGCGGTGGCATAAAAATCATGAATAATTGAGCCCCGTCATGACAAAACCAACGTAATGTGTTTGCGACCATCATGGATCCAGACCAGCCTGCGCAAAAGTGGACCAGTCTGATCAGGATCCATGCTGTTTGCTATCAGTTTCTCTACTTGTTATAGAGTTGGTAAGAGAACAGCATGGATCCTGATTAGACTGCGTGGATGCGCAGGCTGGTCTGGATCCGTGCTGGTTGCAAACGCATTATGTTGGTTTTGTCGTGACGCGGCTCAATTGTATTTTATCACCAGTCCTACTCTACATCATTGTCGGATAGCAACGCCCTGACAATTAACATGATTACAAGTCAATGAAGGGTGGGTATCTGACAATGACTTACCATTTAAAAGTTTTTCATTTCGCTGTTAAAACAGGATATATTAAAACAAGAGGGCCATGATGGCCCTGAGGTCGCTCACCTGTATATAGCCCCCCCCCCCCCCCAATTTTTACCCAAGGGCTTTTATTTGTTTATTTGAACAGACTTCAGGTAGACACCCATAAGAAGATGTTTCATGCAAAACATCTAAGTTCTAGCTCATTGGGTTTTTTAAAAGAAGATTTTTTAAGTTTTTACTATACACATATAGTTAAAAACAATGACACCCCTCGGGCAGGGCCAGTTTTGACCCCTGGGCTTTTATTTGAACAAACTTTGTAGGTATTTACTTAAAGATGTTTCATGCTTAATTTCTAAACTCTAGTTATTTGGGTTTTTTCAAAGAAGATTTTTAAGTTTTTGCTATGTATATAAGGAAAATCAATGACCCCCGGGGCGGGGCCAGTTTTGACCCCAGGGCTTTTATTTGAACATATTTGGTAGACACCCATTAGAACATGTCTCATGCTAAATATCTTAGCTCTAGCTCTTTGGGTTCTTTAAAAGAAGATTTAATAAGTTTTTACTATATGCATATAAGGAAAATCAATGACCCCCTGGGGCGGGGCTAATTTTGACGCCAGGGCTTTTATTTGAACAAACTTGGTAGACATTCACTAGAAGATGTTTCATGCCAAATATCTAAGCTCTAGCTCTTACGATTCTTTAAAAGAAGATTTTTTAAGTTTTTACTATATGCATATAGGGAAAATCAATGACCCCGGGGGCGGGGCCAATTTTGACCCCAGGGCTTTTATTTGAACAAACTTGGTAGACATTCACTAGAAGATGTTTCATGCCAAATATCTTAGCTCTAGCTCTTTGGGTTCTTTAAAAGAAGATTTTTTATGTTTTTACTTTATGCATTTAGGGAAAATCAATGACCCCCTGGGGCAGGGCCAATTTGGACCCCAGGGCTTTTATTTGAACAAACTCGGTAGACATTCACTAGAAGATGTTTCATGCCAAATATCTAAGCTCTAGCTCTTACAGTTCTTTAAAAGAAGATTTTTTAAGTTTTTACAATATGCATATAGGGAAAATCAATGACCCCCTGGGGCGGGGCCAATTTAGACCCCAGGGCTTTTATTTGAATAAACTTGGTAGACATTTACTAGAAGATGTTTTATGCCAAATATCTAAGCTCTAGCTCTTACGGTTCTTTAAAAGAAGATTTTTTAAGTTTTTACTATATGCATATAGGGAAAATCAATGACCCCCTGGGGCGGGGCCAATTTTGACCCCAGGGCTTTTATTTGAACAAACTTGGTAGACATTCACTAGAAGATGTTTCATGCCAAATATCTAAGCTCTAGCTCTTACAGTTCATTAAAAGAAGATTTTTTAAGTTTTTACTATATGCATATTGGGAAAATCAATGACCCCCTGGGGCGGGGCCAATTTTGACCCCAGGGCTTTTATTTGAACAAACTTGGTAGACACTCACTAGAAGATGTTTCATGCCAAATATCTAAGCTCTAGCTCTTAGGGTTGTTTAAAAGAAGATATTTAAAGATTTTTCTTTCGGTTGCCATGGCAACCAGAGTTCTGCATGGAATTAAATTCTTTGAACAATTTTTAAAGGTGACCACCAAAGGAACATTCCTGTGAAGTTTGGATGAAATTGGCTCAGTGGTTTATGAGGAGATGTCATTTAAAGCAAAAGTTTACGGACGGACGACGGACGACGGACGGACGACGGACGGACGGACGCCGGACGAAAAGCGATCACAAAAGCTCACCCTGTCACTTTGTGACAGGTGAGCTAAAAAAAAAAATAAATAGTCTGAAAACTATGTTTATCAAATAATAAGTTATGCTGAAACGTCTTGAATTTTGACAAACTGACCTCAGGACAAAGATCCTTTAAGAGTTAATGCCATATTCGAGTACATCGAAATGAAATGCAAAAAAAATGTCAAATTTCTATATACATATTTTTTTAATTTGACCTTAAAGGTAAATGTTAATAAAGGGCAAGCGTGACTAGCGTCACATTTTAAATTTAATACATCAAAAGAAAGTTATTTTAAAGTATGAAGCCCCCAGGATCATACATAAATATGTAGACCAAGAAAAAAGTTGATCAAGAAAAAAAGTTCCCCTTAGAGAAGGGCATAAAAATAAAGAGGAAAAGGGGGGTGCAAAGAGTAGGCCTTTAATGGGGCAAAATAAACAAAATGTGGAGAAAAAATATACTGACATACATGTATATAAGCTCAATGTAACACGTTATAATAACTGACTGACTGTTTAGATACTAGTACAACAGTTGAAAAACCTCTGAAAATACAATTTTACCTATGGCATGTAACATTCATAGCTGAAAACCTTAGAACAGTCTATTTTAATTTTTTTTTTGCAATATTTTTTTTTTTCATTTTTTTTTCAAGTCAACAATAATAAGTAAATATGTGAAAAGAAAAAAATTAGTTTACCCATTAAAATCTTCAGATCTATTAAAGCTATTTTGACAGCTTATAATTTCATACTGTCCTCAATTTTATTAATTATTTCCATACTGCATTCAAAAATGTGCTTTTATTCACATTAATTATTCTTTGAATAAAAAGTCACTGTTAAATAAGAAGAAAGATATTCAGCAAAATAAATCTGTAGATTTTAAACAATCAATAAGAAATACAAGTTTAAATACATTTCTTTATCCAATACAATTTTTTTTTAAATACAACATCAATTATTTCATAATTTTTTTTTGGTATTTTTAAAAGCATTTTTATGTCTTTTTTATTTAATTTTTTGTTTAAACCAGAAAGCATTTAAGGAATGATATTAGGACCAACACATTGTCTAATACCGTAATAAAATGGTGCACACAATAAAAAACCTTAAAGTTAAATGCAGATGTCATGACAACCAGGTAACTTATTACTTGTATTATGTCCAATTTATGAGCATTTTAACACAATTAGCTACATACAGAGTCTGATGTGTCTAATTCAAAGGCTGAATAGAATTATGTCAAATAGGCTTTTTACCAAACCATATATCTGTTGAAAACTCCAAATTTCATCTTTTCCAACCAATATATTTTATACCTATTAAATGTAATTTTGTTTTTAAAATACACCTTTTATATATATAAAATACTAAATTATTATCTGGGGGGAAAGCAAATATTTAAATTATTTTGTTAATAGCTTTGTTAAAATTGTTTGATTTTCTAATGTTTACGGTACTTTACCACACTGAAATTTTCCAATTTAATGTATTGCAAAAAAAAAAATGTTTTTAAAAAAATCACTGTACTGCTACACAGACATAGGAAATGAAAATGTTTTTCATAATAACAAGACAGACTTAAATTTTGAGATGTATAGGTCACCTTATTATGGTTTATGGCACTTTTCTAATAAAAACAGCACAAACAAATTATAAAAGTGACATTGTTGGGTAAGAAATATTAGGATTTATCTCTCTTTTATCACCTGTACACATGCGAACATTTATTGCTGTACTCATATGCTAGAGAAACTTAATACATTTACAGCCTTAAATTAGCCTACACTTTCAAACGTCTATTTGTCTTGAAAAAAAAAAGAATATAAATCCTTATATGCGCCATCCTAAATATCATTATATATGGACTCGTCAATCTTTCAATCAGGACTAAACTATTGATTATTTTTAAGTAAATTTTCAAAACATGTGCGGCATGGATGTGCAAGCTGCCATGGCTGGGCCAGCAATGGTCACTTGGGTAGATAATACCAACCCAAACCCGGCAGGCTAAAGATTACAGCGTAACAAAAAAAATAAATTAACTGTTTTATCAGAATCTTTATATGGTATAAATAAACTGAAACAAAAGTTTAATAACTAACATAATACTCTTGATTTTAAAGGCCATTTGATATGTTTTAAATCTCAAAATTCTGGGTTTTATTGTTCTTCATCTAACTTTACTAAGTATATTACAGGGTTCCCGCTGTCGCTTGCCAATGGCGCCAAATGCGACAATAATATTAGGTATGAAATGAAATAACACAACTGAATATGCCAGAACCAGACAGGCTTGATTAACATATTTCAATCATAAAAACATGTATCAGTAAATGAATATTACAAAAAATTAACCTGAGACATGGCATCTATATGCTTATTTAAATTTGCATGATATTTTGTTCACCATGCAATCAATGCCTGTTTTGATTACATGAAAACCATAGTATAATGTCATCCTTGTTATATATGTACTTAATGTAGATGATAAAATTTATGTTTTAAATTTACCAGCATATCAAGACAACTATGTTGTAGTCATGGCAACCAAAACTGTAGTGGAAGGGTGACGCTTGGTGAGTTTTCACATCTTTGCAGAAGATTGTCTTGTAGTCAACTTGTACGAACCTATATCGTATCATTTGTTTATATCACAATACAAATAATGTTGGATTTCACTATAACATATCCGATGCTTCCGGTTTAAACCATCCTTTTTTTAAGCTAAAAAAATGATTTTTTTTCCAATATTTTTGTAGTTTTTTTTGTATACTTGGATGTATTTGGTGATTACTAATTTAGCACTTGAGTGACGAGGCATCATTCTTTTAGAGACACAGACAGCTTTGCTGAAAGCCCGCGTAGTAACAATACCACTGGAGTATTTATGCTATGAAGCCACACTGCGCGGAATGAACTCTGGTGCCTCAGGATTCAGTTTACTTGTCTGAAAAATGCAAAAAAAATATTTCATATCATATCTATATTTCATAACGGTTATTAACCTAAATGAAACATCTTTCAAAGCCAAATGTTCACAAAAAAAGAAGACATGTTCAGTTTGTATCATCCAAATATAATCAACAGTTACAAAAAAAACTTAGCAGCCTGCAAATTAGGCATTAATTTCAATTAAGTAGATAAAATACCGCAGTTAAAATTTATTCATTTCATTGGGTTTAGCTTCAGTACAGCAACATACCTTACATACACAGTTCATTCAACAGAACAAAGTATGTGATTTTTTTCTTTGTTCTCGTTGCCCTTAAGAGATCTCCTCTTTTCATAACCTTTATTATTATTTCACATATGTACTGGCACTGTTGGGTTTATTATTGTCCCTGGTACTATACTTGTAAGAAAGGGAAGGGACGGTGAAAAGGGATCTTTTAAGATTTATTTTACTAACTATGTTTTTCTCAAACTCCAATGCTACTCACTTTTTATTTGCTGCAATCAAAAGCTGCTTTAATGTTAAAAAATATCAATTTTTGGCGCCTTTATTTATTTTTTGGGGGCTATTCTGTATTATCAGCTAGCAATTAGTACTTTTTATTAACTGGGTCTGTACTGTCTACTATCAGGGTGACCTAAAAGTAGTACCCGGGACGACAATAACCCTTCAGCAAAGATGTACAAGCAATTACATAGTCAAAGTTCCTGAATTCTATACCAGTACTTGCCATTCACCTAAAGTACTTTTCAACTTTTCTACATAAGTCATAAAATTTGTCATGTGGGTAACAAATCAGTGACTTTGTTGTCACAGAAAAACATACTGCACAAGGATCAGACTTGTGAACACAAAAAAGTCTACCCTGTGTCTATTGACTTTAATGCTAATTACAAATGTTTTTGTAAAAATATAATGGTTTAATAAATGTTTTCTGGAATCTGCATCTTAGGAATTTAATACAAAATTTAATGTATTAACTGAACTTCAAATAAGATATAGTATAATGCTACTTAGTAAACTTACCAACAAGTATTTCTGTTCGTTTGAAAACTGTTCACTACATTGATAAAGTACACTGTTGATATTTGTATCAATACTTTGTCCCTGGGGTATCGGCATAGGGAACTGAAGAGTTGATGTATGTGTTGTGTACTGTAAGTTGGGCATATATGTTGTGTAATGTGTAGTTGTGTATTGTGTCATCGGTGTAGGAATTACTGTGTAATGGTACCATTGTGACTCCTCCTCTTCCAGCATTTCTTCAAAGCAAGCTTCAATAAAAGCTTCCTCCATTAATACTTGTTCAACCTGTAAAAAAGGTATCAAAAAGTGGTATTTTGACTTCCATACAAAACACTTTATCCCCATAACTGTGCAAATTGCCAAAACACCAGTTGCTAAGCTATATGACCAATGAGGCACGTTTTAGAAACTTTAACAAGATGTCAGAAATAAATTAAATGTTTACTTAAACAAAAAATAATGGCATTTCTGGGGCTTTATAACATATGAATTTCCATTTAAAAGCAAGCCCCAGGACTGAACTATTATACAACCTGGAGTAAAGAAAAGCATGCATCACAATGAGTTATAATTCACAAGTCTGAGGATTATCTTTTGGTCTGGTATTATAGGTAGAACAGAAACACTTAGTGACTGAAATGATTTAGTTAAGTTTTACCTGTCTTTCAGCACTTTCAAGTTCCTCTACTGTCCACTCAGTATTGGTTACCTCCATGTTACCTTCAACTTGTGGCACATTAGTCAACAGTGGATCACTGTCAAGTAGGTATTTAGGCGTTTTCATATTCATCGTGATTTCTTAATCTAAAGAGGACAAACAAAATTTTATTAAAACAAAGAACAGTAGATCATCTTATACGGTGAAAGTGGAAAAGACATAGAGACTATTTCATACTATAATGAACGTCAATTAATTATTATTGTAGGTGTTAATTTGTTGTTTTTCATGAATTTTAAATAAGACCATTGAAGATTCAAATTACAGTAGAGTCGACAGTGACACCCTTCTTAAGACCACCCTGGAATAAAGACCACCATTAAGACCATTTTTTTTAAAAGATCTAGAAGTCAATGGTTAAATGATTCACAAGTAAGACCCCCCTGTTATCCACTAATTAAGACAACCATTTTCTGCCCCAATTCGTTGTTTTATTCTTTATTATTTGACCAAAGTCACTGCAAGTATGTTGTTATTATCTGCATTAATGCACTTAAGACATGACACTTAATAGAACAAGATATTTAAACTCTTATGATTCGAATACTGTATAAAGGTGAGAAAATAAATTTCAGAGCGGTTCAATTTTCCTTTCTGCATTTTTATTTTGTGAAAAAAAAAATATACTTATTTGATAATTACTGAAACAAGACAAATAAAATCTTATATTTTATATATATTTCTCCTACATGTAAATTACGTTTTGCTCTTATCTGATAAAATATTATAACATGTTTTTTACAGAAGTATTTGAATACTTATTGTTTTAATATATTCATACAAAATGGCAAAAATAAACTGTGGTAAAAAAATATATATCCTTTGATAATATTTAGTGACTCATAAGACCACACCTCAATTAAGACCTCTTGGTCCAGTCCTGTTGATAGTCTCAATAGAGGATTTTTACTGTATTTACAATTTTACAATTATTATATAAATACACACATATAAATGTAAACAAACTTTTGCAGAACATATTGAATAAATAAAGTATTTAAGTAATATGTTTATAGTTAACAGATTTGAATTAAATATGTTTTAGTTTACACATATAAAATTTACTTCTAATAGCTTGATTGTGAAACAAGTTCTTGCAAATTAATTTTATTAATCAGTTTCGAGTCTGATTCCTGGTTTTGCATGTAATCAGTACTGGTGTCATATGAGGAATCATGATCATGACCCGAATAACCCTCAAACCCATAATCCCTGGGTTGAGAGGCAGACAACTTAACCACTAGGCCACCAGTCCCATTTAATATTTTCATTCAATCATAGTTGTGATTAATTAGTTTAATTACTGTAACAACATAAGACTGATGAACTCTTCATAAATTAAATTAGCTGAATCCACACTTATTTGATCTAGATCTAATAACATAGTTAGATCTATTAAGGGAATGAAAAATTATAGAATATACTACAGTACTGTGAGTCTGTGTGCATATATATAGCAGATAGAAATAGATCTGGATAGTTTTTGTTTTGTTTTTAAAATTATCATGATATACAGACAGAAGATAAATTTTAAGTAAGCTGTATATCTACCAGAAACTTTCTTAAATATATCTATAAACAGAGGGAAGCGAATGAATTCAATTTACTTGTAAGTTTTCTTTGTGCACTGCTTGACACCTAACAAAAACAAAACAAGGTCAGAAGTCTATCACAATTTTCTCACAACACTAACGTCAAATTACCAATACTTTTCATTTAAAACAAAACCATTAAGTATCTGTCAACGAACAAAAACTGTCCCAGGTGAATCTTCGAAGGATATTTTCCGATCGAGCTTCTTAAAATTCTTGTCTGAAAATGGCTGGGCTAAAAATCCCTCCCGCCATTTTTGTTTACATTATTATTTTTCGACCAACTTGACGATTTTAATCAGTGACAGCTATATTTAAAGAAACATTCATTATATAAATAATATAACATTTCATATAAAATGCAAAAGGTTCTTACCAATAAATTGTCATTAGATACAGTGAAGGCGAAATATCTTTTGCTGACCTCAATCTTTGCAGACTTGTAAATAAACACTGATCAGCTGTGTTCAATAACATTCATGTGCGACAAAAACTAGTTCTGATTTAAGGTTGGTTAAAGTTGGTTTAATGAAAAGATCAAAGACTATTTGTTTAGTCTAATATATAATATGTTGAGAAAGTCACAAGAAGCTTACCGAAATAGTGTTCGATATGGTGAGATCTTTAATAACTTTATATATTACTCCGCAGTTTGTAAACAATGAAAATAGTCATTGCAACCCTGACCTCATTTTCACCGAGCGCAAACTATGGTGTACTGAATACGCCATAAACTAAGTAGCCTACGGTGTCCCGTTAAGACTGCGCACTAATCCTAGGCTGCGCGCTTAAACAGAAAGGACACCAACAAAAGAAGACAAACACTGAATAGTAAAAAAAAAGAATGTTACTTATACAACATGATAGGCCTAAATTTGGTCGTAGGACAGGGCGGACCGTGAGACAGGGCGGATCGTACCAGGGCGGACCTTATGTATGGACAGGGCGGACCATATTTTAGGACAGGGCGGACCGTGACTCGAGACGAGGAGGGCCGTGCTTAATTTCAAATTAAATATTGCTATTTCATTTATTTTTTATCTTTTGGTATCAACAATATTGTAGGCATATGCATGTCTGTAGCCTACGTGATATATCAATGTCGGCCTAAACATGTCATATATTTAAGAATTTTCATACTGAACAGATTATTAACATTTAGCCATGCATTTGAATGGGTGCAAGATGGTACCTTACGTTATTTAACTTTATCTTGAGAAAACGGGCATTTTATGAAATTTTAGATTTAATTGACATATTTTAAAATTAATTCACCAATAAGTAATGTTATTAATAAAAAAAAAAACATTTGAAACCAAAGTTGTATGTTTTACACATTTTTTTAACCATTTTATTTAAAGAAAAGATATATTTATCAAATATGCTTATGCAAAAACGGTTCTAAGTCCTATATATATATATACCAATCATAACATTTAATCTGTATAGAGGAGAAATGATAATTTATATTAGTTAATTCGTTACTAATATGAAAACCAAGAAATGTATACATGTATATCAAATCGCTATACAGACAACACCTTAATTAAGCACAAAAATAATTTCTCATTATAAACTAACTTGTCAAAAGAATCAAAATTTAGGTCAACCAGGAGCATGCAGTCAAAATTGATGACATTATAGATAGAGTATTCCAACAAGACACTTTCCACCAAAACATTTCTTGAAAGTTGCGCAAGCCTTAATGGCCGTGTATATTTGTGCATTATATTATGTGTGTATATGAGTATATAAATATGTTAAAATGTAAATAAATGGATATATTCATGCATTTTTAACTTTTGTACATGTATATAATTATTATGTTTATCTGACTTCGTCATTGTGTTTAAGTATATCTGTCAAATAGATAAGTCATCTTTTCTGTGTGCAATGTTAATTTTGTCTATCTTTAGTGTTTATTTTTGTAATGTCACTCATCATCATTTTACGCTATTGTTATGTATTGTGTTTCAAATGTCAGACGTGAATAACAATTAAGCCTTTTCCGTATCGTATTGTTATACTCTTATTATTTATTAAACAATGACATGTAATATCCAAATAATTGTTCAATTATCACCTGCATAATGTCAAACTCTATATGCTGTTTTTATTAATTTCATTAAACAAATTTATTCTAAATTAATAAACTGTATTAATATATGTATATGTTTATAATGATATTAAAAGAAGAAGAAAAGTCCTACGACCAAGATATGGTCCGCCCCGTCCAAACATACGGTCCGCCCTGGTACGGTCCGCCCTATCTCACGGTCCGCCCTGTCCGTAATTCCTAAATTTATGTTAAAAATAAATCTTTCTATTTGAAAGACTCAGGTTCCGTAAAAAGTATTAAAATGTTAAATAGGATAGGGATATGTACATCTAGTTTTAATTTGGTAACAATTACATGGCGCCATACTTTAAAGCGACTCCACTGCGGGGTTTTAACATGGCGGGACTTTACATATTTTCCCGCGATTTTGTTGTTGTTGTCTTTCTGATGCAGGTCTATGTTCAAAATTTCGGATCATTTGCCCAGAATAATCATTTTATTGCTCAAAACCAGTAATACCGCTACCTCCACCACACCGGATTTGCGAGCTAAGACAGCGTCCCCAGGGCGACCTAGACGCAGTGGGAAAACGACATAGACGTTTGCTGGTCGCAAACGCACTATGTTGGTTTTGTCATGACGCGGCTCAATTATTACTTTAATCTTTTTACTTCGCTTAAAATCTAAGAGCATTTCTCTCAAGTTTGATTTTCTTGTAATATTTTGGCTCATTTGGAGGCATGCAACTTTAAACCCAGGGTTGTTCGAAATGTGAATAAATGCATTTAATTAAACTCATGTGTGACACATATAATCTATGGTTCTAGAAATTAGCGCCGAAAGAGATATCCTGAAAGTTATGTTGTTTGCTTGTTTATTTGTTGGTAGAATATGTGGATAATAACAAATTAAGATTTGCTATTTCCATGGTTGTTTTCTTTCCTCATTATCAGACGTACAGACGAAAAACCAAAAATAACCTGAACAATACAATACGCAGAAATGTTTATTATTCATAAACAAGCGTGTTTTTTTTGCTGTACATGTATATGCTGTCAACAATATTCAAACTGCAGTAAGCTCAAACTTGTGCACCAAGAAAAAATTCTTCATCTTTGTGCTTAAGTACTAAAATGCGATTTTCAGGCCCTTTGAAATACATTTTGCAATTGAACCTGAACAAATGAGTTTCTTTTAACATCTTCCTTGATAAAAGAGACATTAAAATGCCAAATAAAATCAAAAGAAATAAATGAATTAATTAAAAATAAAATATTAAAAATTAAATGGTAACAATAAAAATACCGTAAAAAACTTTTCAGTATGTTATGTTTTAAATAGAAACCAAACAATTAATGCAATATCTCTCTACTATCTGTAACCACTTTTAAAAAGGTCAGACGTCGGACAATAATAACGTTGACGTTTTTATTAACGTGTACGTAAAATACAACCTCGCCAAGCCCGTTAACACCGTTTACACCTGAAATATTTCTGACCATTCACCATCGTAATCAATTTACATGTCGCGATCGTCATTGGCTAAGCTGGACGTTGGTCAACGGGTCGTGACGTCAATGCTCACACCGTTTGAAGGTCGTTTACGTAGGAAATAAAGTATTTAAGAAGCGTGCAGAAATCTAAGACTTCAGATCAACTCAACCTGGTGATTGAACAAGGCAAGGGAACGTACAAGAAAACTTCACGGAAAAAAGGTACTTTTTTATTCATTGCTTTTCACCACGATTGTTATGTAATCAAGTAACGCTGCTTAAACAACAACTATATGTCTTTTTGCAAGTAAATTGTTCTCGTTTAGCAACCGCGTACAGCCAAACTTGATATGCAATTATACAATATCTCAAATATCTTTAAACATTATTTTAAGAATTTCATATACTAGTAACTAGAAAGATAGCAAAGTGAATTATATTTTTGTTTTCAGAAAGAAAAAAAAGATGACGATGATGTATTGTTTGGCTGGCTTAATGGTCAGTTTTTACATAAGCACGTGTACGGGAAGTGTTATTACGCCCAAGGGGACGGGTACCGTTGCAGACGTAGTAGCAGACGTCAATATACAGGCAATAAATCCAGGTATGAGGATATTTCTATTGTAATAAAATTATTTTTTAACGAAATTATTTTTAACTGATACTAAAAGTTCTGCCTGTATTGTCAATAAATGTATCAAAATGAAATAAGTAAATGAATATAATTATAAAAATCGACCAGGGTAAGTTATCGTGTGAAGAATGATACTGACAATGACCTAATAATTTGCTGGAATGAAAATATTATACATATTTCACTGATAAACAAAGAAGCAATATTAGATAATTTCAAACAAACAAAAACACGTTTCATGAAAAAAGTAAAATGTTTTAATTTAAAGTTAACCGATTAGATATACAGCAAATGGAATTGATTTTTATCTCACTGATAAAATAATTGTTAGTTAGAAATATGAAATATATTTCACCAGTACAATCCAGTATCACATTAATCACGAAAAAATAAGTTTAGAGCATTTTTTCTATTACAGAATGTGCACTGTTGAAGGATGAAGGTGATTGCACGGACAATGTTCGTAGATACTACTATGACGCAACGATTGGATTTTGTATGGAATTTAACTACACAGGTTGTGGAGGCAATCTCAACAACTTCCTAACATCTGAGAATTGTTACACCAGGTGCGTGTGCGCTAATTCTAAAGACGTCGGTGAAGGACCTCATAAAATCACACGTTATTATTATAATAAAGACACAGAGCAATGTGAAATGTTTCAGTATCAAGGCTCAGGAGGCAATACGAATAGATTTCTTTCTGTAGCACAGTGTAAGAACACGTGCGAACGTGCAACATTGAAGAACAGATGCAGAAAGCGACCATCAATTGGTACCAACTGTAATAACAACTCTACAATTAAGTATTACTACGACAAACATTGTGATTGCTGCAGGAAATTCACGTATCTTGGTTGCGATGGTAACCGAAATCGATTCTCTACCCTGGAAACGTGTCAGCAGACATGCTCAACAAAGCAGCCTACAACCCCCGCCCCTGTGACATCAACGCCACGCCCAACACCGCCCATCTGCTTATACCAGGTTGAATATGGAGACTGTAGCAAGATTATCCTTCGTTACTACTACAACAGCATCAGTAAAAAATGTGAACAATTTGCGTGGTCAGGATGTGGTGGCTCAGAAAATAATTTCAACACCATGGAAGCTTGCATGAACAAATGTACAAACTAAATCATTTGTAAACATTTCGTTTCATTTATCCAAAACTTTGCTAAAAAAATAAATAACTTTCGTTTTGTTAGTGCCACATGTGCTGCAGGAATTGTAAAGCTGCTTTTCAACTTGCAAGAAAAAGGGAAACAGAAAGTGCCATGCCTTTGCTTTAAATTTCATTATTTGTACCCATCTTGCATGCTACATGACTAGTATTTTGTAAACTGAAATCTTTAATGTTATATGTGCAATAAATATTGATATGCTAATTATTGTATTATTCTTCATTGGTGTCAATTTGACATAAAAAACACAGCCTCAGACATACCGAACAATTACATTATTAAAGTCGACATTAGTAGTGAAGTCTAATCATAAAATATATATCCAAATGCACAGCTATTCTACATTGGAAATTACAAAGATTTGCCCTTGGTCGTCTGCCCCCGTCTTTTGTAGACTGATAAATCATGGAATGTGTGGGGGGGCAGTTTCTCGGCGACAGACTTTCCATGATAACTTAGCAGCAATTGCCAATTACCCCACGCAAATGACCGATTACTAATCCCAATAATTTTTAAGAATCAGTTGTAAGAAAGCAAACACCCATTAGAGTCAATGTACCAGT
Organism: Ruditapes philippinarum; assembly: GCF_026571515.1. Classification (NCBI taxonomy): domain Eukaryota; kingdom Metazoa; phylum Mollusca; class Bivalvia; order Venerida; family Veneridae; genus Ruditapes; species Ruditapes philippinarum. Next base: position 93,858 of record NW_026852179.1, read on the forward strand.
TTAATAGTCATAAAAAATTACACCTGCCCTAAAATTATATCTCGCCCGATGATTGAACCAGCGACCCTTTTATTACTGATCCAATGCTCTCCTTATTGGGCTAAGTGAGCAAACAGGGACTGTGATATAATTCATCATTAATGAAGGAAATTTAAAAATAAATAAGTAGTATTTTGTCTTTAAGTGCCATACAATTACTATATAATAACTAGCTTTATGCCCCGTTTGACCTCGCAATGTGGCCTTGATTTTGGTAGCAGTGACTTGGATTATGTGTGCAATACTAAGCCTCAGACATTTGCGCCAAGTCCCAAATGAATGTAGAAGTTCGGCTCCGAACAAGTATTTTTCAAACACCTCCAAGTGTGACCTTAACCTTTAACCAAGAGACCTGGTCCATGCACGTGACAGTGCTTCTTATAGTGGTGAACATTTCTACGAAGTTTCATTGGAATCCCACCATGCATGTAAGAGATATGCTCTGGACAAAATCTCTATATTTTATCATCTTTAGTGACCTTAGCCTTGCTTATATTAACCTAAATTACATGCTTCACACTCGTTGTCATGATAACGACCATTTGTGTTTCAATTCCTCAATAAAGGATGGCAAAAGGGTCCTGATACACACTTTCATCTGAACTTTGACCCCTGTGTATGACCTTGAACACAGACACTTGAATTTTGCACCCAACATTCTGCCTCACAATGGTGAACATTTGTGCCAAATTACATTGAAATCCCTCTATGCATGTATAAGTTTTGCTCCGGACAAGCGTTTTTTAAATGACCTTTCAGTGTGACCTTGACCTCTGGACCTTTGACTTAGTTCATGTGCGCGACACAGCTTCTCATAGTGGTGAACATTTCTATGATGTTTTGTTAAAATTCCTCCATGCATGTAGGAGATATGCTACCGACAAAATTGGTTGCCGCCCGCCTACACCCCTTGGGGAAACTATACACGCCTGGGGGAAACTATACACGCCTGGGGGTAACTAAACACCCCTGGGGAAAACTATAATACAAAACATTTTTCAAACAGGCGTATAATAAGATTCAGGTGTATGGCCAATAATATCCATTTCACAACCTATATCTGTAAACACAAAATGAAAAAATCAATTTGAGAAGTAAAAAAAAAATTGCATTTTTTTCTTTTTAAAAGCCGTTTAGGAAATAATAACAACAAAACATGTTTAGACTTAAAAATTTTACTCTTTAGCTAATTTGATAAATGAATGTAAAACAATATGCATATGTACACAATGAAAATAAACTACTACATTAAACTACTATCAAAACTTTCATATTTCTACGACACGCTTTTTATTGACGGGGTACCAGTAAGCGATAAAGAGTCCGACAGAAGCCAGATGCAGAACGGGAACCGGAAGTAGGGACTCGATGAGGCTGGACTGTCCATATTATCATGGAATGTAAATGGACTTAATAGATCTAAATTAGAGGACAATGATTTTATAAAGAAACTGTGTAATAACGATATTATATTTTTGTTTGAGACTTGGGGTAATAAAAATTCTAATTTTGATATAGATGGGTATGCAACTTTTAATTTCTATCGTAAATTTCAGAACCGGCGAGCAAAGCGATCTAGTGGTGGGGTATTAGTATACATTAAAAATGAAATAAGTAAAGGGGTTACCGTTGTACAGAATCATTTTGACACTATCATTTGGTTGAAACTTGATAAAATATTTTTTAATCTTACAGATGACATATATTTAGCTGGTGTATATATATGGGTGGAAGGTTCCCCTGCTTATAACTTTATCAATGGTGATTTATTTGATATTGTTCAAAACGATATTTTACTTTATGAAAAATTTGGTATTACATTGTTAACTGGTGATTGGAATGCACGTACAGGTAATGGCGACCGCAAGGATTATATTGTCTGTGATCGTACCGTTAGTTTTACAGGACTATGATGATTATTACCCCGACATGCCTATAGAACGTGTGTCCATGGACTGTATACATAATAACTCGGGTATTAAATTATTAGATGTATGCAAGGCTAGTTCTTTACGTATGGCAAATGGTAGGCTTGGTCGTGACTTTAATAATGGAAACTATACTTATATATGTTCATCGGGATCTAGTGTCATTGACTATCTGTTGTTGAAAGAGCAATATTTCAGTTTAGTTAGCGATTTCTCTGTACAGAGTTTTAATGAATGGTCTGATCATGCTCCAATATCATTTTCTATTAAATGCCACGTATTGCGCGAGGATAATGATATTTATTATGAAAGCCTAAGTTTACGATGGAATGATGAGTTACAAAACGAATTCCGTAGAGGTCTTATATCACAACTACCACGTTTAAATACTATTACCGAAAATGTTGATTTTAACGATAGATTACAGTTAAATTCATGTATAGAATCCTTTGTAAATGTTGTGAGAAGCGTGGCAGATCCATTATTTTGTAAACGTAGAATAACATATATTACGCCACGTGCCAATGGTAAACTATGTAAAAAGGCGGAGTGGTTTGATGAAGATTGCAAACGTTTAAAAGAGATATATTTAAATTCTGTATATAAATATAATATGTGTAAAAATGATGTAAATAGAATAGAATTTTGTAATAATAAACTAATTTATAAAAATGTTGTTAAAAAAAAGAAACGTAGTTATGAGTTAAAAAAATTAAGAGAAATTGAACGCCTTCGTCACTGTAAACCTAAAGATTTTTGGAAATTGTTTACTAAAAAGACGATACATAAGAATAGTGTTTCCATAGAAGATTTTTATGAGCATTTTTCTACCTTAAGTAATGATTTGCCAAATGTTTTGCATGCCGAAAGTGAATTATTTTGTGAAAATTTAGATTTTTTAAGTAATGATGTACTGTACGAGGAGCTAGATGAACCTATAACAGTTGATGAGATAAATTGTGTTATTCGTCATCTAAAGAAAAATAAGGCTTTTGCAGGTGACCAGTTATTGAATGAGTATTTTATAAATTCGTCCGATATTTTATCATCGCATTTAGTTGATATTTTTAATGGTATTCTGAACTCTGGCTTTTTTCCAGATTCATGGATGGAAAGTATTATTGTACCTCTGTTTAAGAAAAATGACCCTGCACTTGCTAGTAATTATAGAGGAATCAGTCTCGTTAGTTGTTTTTCAAAGATATTTACAGGTGTTCTGAATAACAGATTGACAAAATGGTCTGAAGAAAACGACAAAATTAGTGATGCACAGTTTGGATTTAGGAAGGGTCGCTCCACAGTTGATGCTATATTTGTTTTAAATGCTGTTGTTAATAAAATTTTAAATGAAAATGGACGTCTTGCATGTGCCTTTATAGATTTTCAAAAGGCTTTTGATAGTGTTTATCGTAATGGTTTATGGTTTAAACTATATAACATTGGTGTACGTGGAAAAACTTTAAGAATCATCCATGATATGTACTCTAAAGTAAAAGCACGAATAAGGGGCTGTAAATCATATTCAGATTTCCTGGAATGTTCAATTGGTCTTAAACAAGGGGAGGTAATGTCCCCGATATTGTTTTCTATGTTTTTAGAAGATTTAGAAATGTATTTATTAAATGATATTAATTCTGGTTTAACATTAGATGATATTACATTTATTCTCATGTTATTTGCTGATGATATTGTTATTTTAAGTAAATCCCCTGAAGACTTACAAAATAGTTTAAATACATTATATAATTACTGCACTTTATGGGGCCTTAAAGTAAATGAAGGCAAAAGTAAGGTTATGGTTTTTAGGAAGAGGGGTCCGATTAGAAATAATGAGTATTGGACATATAATAATATTCCCTTAGAAAAAGTCGACAATTTCAATTATTTAGGTACTGTTTTCAACTATACAGGTAGTTTTACCTTAAATCAAGAGTATTTAGTAGGGAAAGCTCTTAAGGCGTTAAACGTTTTATTGTTTAATTTAAAACAGACACCGGTTAAATTTAGTACTTCTTTGCAATTATTTGATGCTTTTGTTGTATCTATTTTAAATTATGCCTGTGAAATATGGGGATTTAGTAAAAGTAAGGAAATCGAACGAGTACATCTAAAATTTTGTAAGTCCATGTTATGTGTTAAACAGTCAACTAGCAGCATGGCTATTTATGGTGAGCTGAAAAGGTACCCTTTATATGTAAACAGATATGTACGGATTATCAAATTTTGGTCAAATATTGTTAACAGTAATAATGTTATAGTTAGATACTTATATACATCAATGTTAAATGATATTAATAGAGGAAAAAATAACTGGCTGTCTAATGTGAAATCATTGTTAGATAATGCAGGTTTGTCATATATATGGTATAATCCAAGTATTTATAACCTTAAAAATGTACATTTATTATTAAAGCAAAATCTTATTGATCAATTCATCCAGTCTTGGTATCATAATGTAACAACTAGCCCGAGCCTAGGCACATATAGACTTTTTAAGACGTCATTTGAGTACTCACTGTATCTTGATAAAATTCCTAAGAAATTTAGGATTGCTTTTACAAAATTAAGATTATCATCACACCAACTTAGAATAGAAACTGGACGGTATGGTAATTGTAGAACTGAACGTAGTGAGAGATATTGTCTTATTTGTAATACACGTGATATAGAAGACGAATTTCATTTTGTTTGTATTTGTAATGCTTATAATGATATACGTAAACAGTACTTAAAGAAATATTATTATAATAGACCTAGTGTCCATAAATTCGTTGAACTAATGCAGAATACCAAAAGAAACATGCAACTTAAATTATGTAAATATATATATGAAGCGTTTGAAATACGTCAAGGTATTGTTAATATGATATCTGAATAAGCTTATTACTGTATATACCAAAAATATACAAATTGTCCGTGTTATAATTCAATAATTTCATGAAACATTTGACTGATTTTGATTGTTATTTAGCTGTAAGTCATTAAATATGCAAAATCTCCATTAGTTCAACCTCCTTGTTTCCATTTTCTTTCTTGTTTTGACTATATGTATCATATTTTCCGCTAAAAATATAATTGTCTATAAATTTGTGTCATGTTGACATGTTATATTGTATCATTGTATATATGTGTTGTGTAGCAAGAAACGTCATGTTTACGTTACCAAATAAAATATTTTGAATCTTGAATCTAAACTTTTATATTACATGTACATAGCAAGTATGTCCAATTTAAACTATACTTTGTTTTCCTTCTCAGAACCTTGTAATTTCTTTCTTGGTTTTTTCGGGGGGAATATCTAGCAAATTAACATAATGATGAAAATCTGAATCTTTTAACATTCCTCCTTTTTTCAGCTTTATCATGAATACCTTATTACATATATCCCTATGATTATAATTGTTTTTTTTTATCCCATTTATATGTTTAAGACAAAATATTTGAAATTTCCCTGTCACATGGACTGTTTAAAGCCATCATGATTAATAAATTACTTACATAATGACAAAAAAACAAACATCCTGGACCCAAGTTTAATGCACAAAAGATTCTTATCATTTTTTGTAGATGGATAAATAAAATAAGAAAAATTAATGCAATTTTGAAGACAAATATCTTTTACAACATAAAATAAACATTTAGGTTTTACAGTGACACCAACACGTTATTTTTTTTAAAGCATATAATGCCTCAGAAATCCATAGTTTTAATGTTTTTAATTAACATGTGCTTAATCATGTTTAATTAATTGATTCAGCACATAATTATTAGATGTTAAACAACGCCGAATGTGCAGTTATGTGTTGTAAAGGTAAGAAAATGTTAACAAAGTAGTATTTTGACTTCCATAAAAATACTCATTCATTGATTGTACAACTGTCTACAGAGCAAAAAGCTAGTTCATCTATGTGGCAAATGCTTGTAAATAGGAAGGTTTTGAGGAAAAAAAAAGATAGCATTTCTGAGGCATAATGGGTCTTTAACGTTTGGGAAGACTTATGCCCCCCATCTTTGCATTACTTCAGAACACCCAGTATAAAACCAAAGACAAAAATGGAAACACTTAGAACATGTAGTCAAAACAAGTGGTAAAATGACAAATAAAAATAAATTTTAACATTGTTAATTCTGTAACTCCCATTAATTTACATACAATTTTACATGATTTTATTTTTACTTTCAAGTGCTTTTTATTTGATTTATTCACAAAGACCTATTAAATAACTTAATCCATTCACTCAACTCAGGAGTTTTTCTATTTCCTTAAACATGCACTACCTTCAATTCAGTCTACATGTATTTACTTACTATTGCATGGCATTTTATTTATATATAAAAGTTTTTGTTTAAATGATTAAAATATACGTGTATAGAAATTATGCTATTAAAATTCTAGAATGAATGAACACAATTTTACTGCACTATTCATATATCTCCTCTACACAAGAATGTGTGTAACATGCCTAAATGCTCCCTAATAACATTTTATCAAAGCTCCAGACATATTCTTGATATAAAATAAAAGAAGGAATGAAAATCTATTTTTAGCTTGACCAAAAATGACCCAACCCCTACCCAGCCTCCATCAAATGGGAAAGGCCAATCGTAGGTGCTAACACACTAAATTTTTAAAGATATCAATTAAAACATGTAGATGTTATGAGAAATAGAGCGAGAGACAGACAGACGGATCTAAGGAAGGATAAAATGGCACTAATATGCTCCGCCTATTCTGAGAACATAAAAATTCACAATATATTGACAAAAATACAACAATGAAAACAAAATAACTGCCAGTAACATTTTCTTAACTTCTGAAAAATATCCAGTTAATATCCATCGTAAACTTGAAACAAGAGTTACTAAAATCAAAACTGCAACAAGGTCACCTTAACACCAAAATATAATGCACTGTTAACAATTTCAAGAAGGTATTTGATTCAAACTTCATAAAAACTTAGTAACACTGACAGCAAAAGATTAAACCAAACTTACAATTAACTTGTATTTCCTTATTAAATGTAATTTTTTATTTGTCAATTAAATTGAAGTAATATTGTAAAGAATATGTCTTAATGTACAATCCCCATTATTGTAAAATATGTCCCTCAATTTTTAATATGACAGAAACATTCTGTCTTTAAACATCATACCAGCATAAACACACATTCCTTACATCGTTTTTGTTCAGCATGTATATTTAATATCCGGTCAATGTTTTCATCACCACATTTAAAACACAGCCCTATCATTACGAAACATATCTCAGAAATAATTCTCTCAATTTTCACCAGAAATCTTTCTCACCAATATTCTTAACATCTTAAAAGTCAAATCTCAGGTAACTTTCTCTTCATATCATCAAATTAAATTTTTCATTTTGGTTTCACAAGGAAGCACTTTGGTACCATTTCCACTGCAGCCATATTGGTATTAGAAGCGCCAAGTCTTAACCGTGCGTTGTGTCGTCCTCCACAAAGTCCTGGGCCTCCTCGTAACTTACACAATCTATATGACTCACCTGAAGAAAACAAATTCATTATATTAAAATAACTTTGTAAAAATTAAAGTTTTCAACTTCCTTTTTTCCCCCCATTTTGAATACATAGTGAATTTTGGTACTAATTGTAAATTTTTATTTTCACAATGCTGCTAGTTTGCAACTTCAATTTTTTTTTGGATAAGCTTCATGATGCCATACAAATAAAACAAAATCTCAGATGCATTGAGTAAATATATTAAAAACCTTCATAAATTTTATATTTTGAAAATCTGTAAGCATGCTTTAACACATCGTATTATTTTTCCACCTAATGGTTTTAAATTCATTTAAGAGCAATTGTAAGAAAAATAATGTTCTTGCAATAATATATCACATTCCAGAACTAACGTTACTGGTGTCATATGAGCCGTGTCACGACAAAACCAACATAATGGGTTTGCGACCAGCATGGATCCAGACCAGCCTGCACATCCGCGCAGTCTGATCAGGATCCATGCTATTCGCTTACAAACCCTATTACAAGTAGAGAAACAAGTAGAGAAACTGATAGCGAACAGCATGGATCCTGATCAGACTGCGCAGGCTGGTCTGGATCCATGCTGGTCGCAAACCCATTATGTTGGTTTTGTCATGGCGCGGCTCAAATAATGTTGTTGCAATAATCTATCACTTTCCAGTCCGCTTCCCAGAACTTACCAGAACTAACATGACTTGTTTCATATGAGGAACCACGGTGCTGGCCAGAATACAGCTCATACAAAAGATCCCTCGGGCACAACTCCCCTTAAATTAGTGACTAAACTCAAATAACTACACAAAGAATAACGCCATACCTTGTTTCTAAATTTAACACCATAGAATTTATCGGCATGTTCGAGAAGTTCTGGTCTGAAGGTCGTCGTGATAAACTGAGCGTCCTGACATAACTCGTGGATCATATCTACAACAATAACAACAACATACCCGTATAGTATAAAATTTCTAGCCCTATAGTATAAAACATCTAGCCCTATAGTATGAAACATAGTTTACTATCAACATTTCCAATAAAATCTAAAACCAAAGAAATCAGTAACTTCAACAACAACAACATGATAAGAATAAGAAATCCAGTATCTTGTTCATTGAATACTTTGAACTGAGTTCATAAAGCGTAATGAGGTAACACAGTCAATATCATTTCACTTCGAATGTTTTTATTTTTGAACATGACACATTTTTATATCCTTATAAATATAATGAACAAAACTATAAATCACTTGGTACATACCCTATGTATGACAATCACACTTCTTAACAATTCTAATTGTGCTATTAATAGAGGTGTCATCGATAAGGATTTTTGTATCGATATATCGGTAATGAATTATCGGCGATACAGCGATATATCGATTGCCAGGCTAAATTTTAGCTTTCAAGTCTTTTTAAATTAATGTTTCCTAAGGACACTGACAAAGCAGTTATATTAAGACAAATGCAAAGAAGATAAACTATGAAAACCGAATAATTTGTTTCTTTTTTTATCATATAGCTATAAATGAAAACTAATGACTAGTAACTATAAAGTTTAAAGCCTTTTCCATTTTACTTTTGTTGTTGTTGTTGCTATTACGTAGTTACTGATCATGCTAAATCCCGTCCTTGCCGTTCCAATTAAGCCGGGTTTAATTGGCAAATTATAGTATTTAGAACCTGAATATTTATTAAAGTTTAACATTTTGTAATCATAATTTTTACAAAGAAACACTGACAAATTTTTCTTGGCATTTTCCCTTTTTAAAATCTGAATTGAGGGGTCCTGACATCCACTTAGCAGACGTGCGAGATTACAACGAAATTAGGCAGCATTCGTTAGAGACACTGGGAGGTAACTTTGGCATTGATTTCCGTTTTCATTTTAGAAAAAAAATGTTTCTGGCTTCCATAACTTTATATGTCGCTTTTATTTTGACGTTTTGCGACAGTAAACAGGTCTATCAGTTCTATAAAACCTGTTTGCTGAAGTCTCTTTAGCTAGAAATATATGTGCATTCGATATCCGATATTTAAAAAATGGAATCGATATTGAATTGGATAACAAAGATCGTTGATACACCGATATCGATTGAATCGATGACACTCCTAGCTATTAATGTTTGTTCAGACAGACCAAGCTATTTATTTGGTCAATCTACGATTAATCCAAAAGACTTCTTGATCAAAATATTAAAGTAGTTGACAGTGCAGGTATCTATTCAGAATGCACTGATGTGCAGAAAACCCTGAAGTCAACAATGGTGACCTAGATAGTGCTATTTTTAGAAATCAGCATTCCAAGAACTAACTAAGAGTGACTGGTACCTGCAACAGCTTTTCTATGCTGGGCATCTAAGGCTTGGTCAATTTCATCAAACAGATAGAATGGAGCCGGGTCACATTTCTGGATGGCAAAGATAAGTGTTAGAGCCACCAGTGACTTCTGACCTCCTGACAACTGCTGCATGTCCCTCATTTCTGCCCGGTTACCACTAAATGATACCTGAAATATTTCATTAAAATTTGTTTATCTGAGCCGCGTCATGACAAAACATAATGGGTTTGTGACTAGCATGGATCCAGACCAGCCTGCGCATCCGCGCAGTCTGATCAGGATCCATGCTGTTCGCTTACCAACTCTATTACAAGTAGAATAACTGACAACGAACAGCATGGATCCTGATCAGACTGCGCGGATGCTGGTCTGGATCCATGCTGGTCGCAAACCCATTATGTTGGTTTTGTCATGACGCGGCTCATTTCAAGTTAATTGCGCCATTTTATTGTGATTTTAATAAAGTGCAAGTCCACTTCTTAAACTATCCTGTTCCAATGTCAAATAAGAAAACATGATCTTTTGGCTGAGCTGTGAACACTTTAAACATTTTACTGCTTGCTTTTTATTGATAAAATACAGAATACTGAATGAGTGTAAGTTCAATACTGAATTTAGTGAACAAGTTGGATAAATTTAGTAATGATATAATATTCTATTTATCATATACCCAAAATAAAGACTGTTTGAAATGGGGGAAAAAAATTTCATTTTTCAACTCACATTTCGATAGTGTAAAGCTAACATTTTACACTATGTTTGTATAACTCAAATGACATCACATCAAAATATATGGGCTGTGCAATACCATTTTTACAGAGTTGCAAAATTGGCATTGGTATATGATTATTACATAATGTTATATATAGTACTCCCCGCGGGTACCGCGTCCTTGCCCATTCCGATGTAATCAGAAAATTTGTTTCTTTACACATTGAATGCCACCAAATACTGTTTCCACCATTAAAGTGAAAGTGGAAGTGCTGCTTTTTGTGAATTTGGATAGAAATTGTTAGAAATTTTTTCATTTCAAATAAATTCTGTCATTGATAGGAAAATCCAAAGCTGCCTGTGTGTGCTGAAAAAACTTCTTTATTTTACCCCATATTTAAAGGTTTAACTTATAATTTCATGTTCCGACAAGTGAAGGTCGTCTGCTGAAACTGTAGTGACCGCATATTCTATTACAAAAAATTATACTGAAGCCAAAAAGGGCCATCAATTAACATACCACGGTACCATAGTGCTCTCCGTTTAAGCTCCCATTCTAAACATGGCTGACGGACCATAGATGTTTCTAATTAAAATCATTGAGTTATTCTATGAATGACATGTGTATTTTAAAGTCAAGATGCGACAGCTAAACACAATTCAATAAAATAGTAAATATAAGTTTCTTTTTATTTGTACAATTTGCTGGAAATAATAAGAACAGTGGTACCATACGGGACCATCCTAAATACATGGCAAGCAAACCAGTCTTATGTTCAAATCCACAAAAACTAACATTGCAAAGGTTAGAGTTTGATATAATCACAATCTGCCATCCAGCTCTTCTTCTTGTATTACATATTCAAAATTTCAAATTTTATAGTTTTTACATAAGTAATTAATTAAAGAGCCAGGACAATGATTTTCTTTTGCATAGAATAGAGAACAAATATAAATTAAGCCTCGTGGAAATTCACAAAACTGTTTAAAATTCTCAATTTTGTCATGAAAATTCCCCCAAAATTGTAAGGATTTTTCTCTTTTGGCTCAAATTTTTTGGAAAATATAAATTTTCATGAAAACACAATGAACATCTGAATAAAAAGTGCATGTATTAAATACTCTCAATTTTCTATTGGTTATGGCACTTAATTTTCCCATTTTGAAGGCAAGGGCTGTAATGACAAAAAACTATCAAAATCACTGCAGCATTTGACAGCACTGGTGCTACATGTACTTCATTATTCCAGAAATCTTTTTATGCAAATAAAAATTGACACTAAATAAATATGTACATACCTTAATTCCCACCCCCGTGAACTGTTCTACAAGAGGCACTTCCTGTGATTGTGAACCTTCCTCATCATCTCCCTGGAAACATAAAATATAAAATTCATTTATTCTTTTAGCATATTTTTTAATGATCTGACTTTTTTATTTGGAATTCAGACATATGAATGCTGTTAATGTCACTGTTCTTGTCTTTTTTTTATGTTGTTGGGTTTAATGTTGCACCAACACTGTATACGTCATATGGGGTATTTTTTTAGCTTTACTTACTGGTGGAGGAAGACCTCAGTTGCCTGCCCTTCTGTACATCATTTCAGGCACAAATGGGCACCTAAGTAGAACTATTGACATTCCCTTAGCTAGCAGGATAGCTTTCTCTTATGAAGAATCCAAAGATGCTGGAGTTGACTTGTTGTCCTTGTTAGACTGTTGGAGGAAGACCCTTTCTATATTAGATCAGATTCACAGAGACAGATTGGGTAAAGAAAAAAACAAAACTTTTTTTATTGGATTAAAAATTACATCTAAACTGTGAAGCTTTAATTAAGGAAGTTAAAAGTGAAACCAACCTTGACATCTAACAGAACTTACCATCATAAATTGTACTTAAGTCTCCTAGTATAATCTAATAAACTTATCATATAAATTTTCACCAGCATCAACAATTTTTTCTGTTGTTGTTGTTGAGTTTTTAAGCCACTGTAAGGGTCATATTAGTGCAACTTTAACACTTTTCTGGCAGGAGTGGGCACTTGAGTAAAATCACTAATCTTTTGTACACTACCAAGAATGCTTCCTTTTCCAAAAATAAATAAATAAATGACTGGTAGAATTTAAACTTTCAGTGGTAAGGGACAAGTGATTGAGTGACTCAACCTAACCACTCAGCTACCAACTACCTGATTTAAATATGGTACAAATTATGAGATATATGAAATTTAATAATGACTTACCCCTTGATCTGTGTCTCCTTTTTTCATCACAAGAACAGCATGACCTTCAGGAGCTAACTTCTTAAATATTTCACTAAAATATTTGGACACCTAAATCAAAGAATATATAGTTATTTTAATTGATCTAGAATAATGAGTATGAAGCTTTTTCAAATAATAAGAAGTTAAAATCTCTTAAATAAGATTTCATCCTAAGCTTTTAAACTTGAAATTTTCTATCATACATTTATTTAGGAAATAGATATCAACTTTGAATGTCTTGTTGTAGAATAATGCACAATGCACAGGAATATAGGCTGATAGGTCTGCAGTGTTGCATCTACTTCTCTGTTGTTCGACAGAAAAACAATTAAAATGATCATATTGTCCCCCTCATTTTTCAGTTGTGTGGGTGACAATCCTCCATAATTTTGAAATTTTAGATGCAACACTAGTCCGAGTGATTTATAATAAAGCATGATAGATTAAAAGCACATTAATATGATATACTACAACGCACATGACATGGTTAGCGCTAGAAGTAATTTTCATGACTTCTTTGGTTTATTATCATATCTGACATTATATGATGTGTAAGCTTTATTTCTTGTGCCGTGCATTTTACGACCCCGTGTCGGGAAAAAACCAACTTAGGTATTAATCGGGGGGGGTTTGTTAAAAATAAAAATTTTTACCCAAAACCCTAAAAAAAATGGGTATTTTCAATTTTAAATAGCCACCGGAAATTTGAAAAATGCACTTTTATGTATTTTTAAAAGCTTTGAGAAAATGGATAAAATAAGTAAAACCCACAGCCCTTTCCCCCGGAAACTTGCAGGACAGTTTTCCTCATTTTGTGCAATTGGAATGAAAAAATGGGGTTTTTTGCCCAAAATTTTTTGTTTTTATTTTTTTTAATTTTTTAAATTCTATGAATATAGAAAAATTTCCCTGAAAATTTTTAAAGGTTTCGTGTTTTCTTTTTTTTGAAAAGGTTTTTACTAATTTTGTGGGGTATGGTGTCAGTAGTATTAAAAATACACATAAAAATCTTTTGATCTTTGTGATTGCTTTAAAGGTGCATTGAGGAAAACAACTTTTGAAGCTTAAATGAATTTTGTTTGAAAAAATTGTTTTATGTTATTTAAAGTTTAAAAAATTGTTGAGAATATTTTTGGGGGAATACAGCACCATAAATTAAAGAATCCATTTAAACATTTATGTTTGCTAGGGCAACGGCCTATTCCTGGGTTCTTCCTTTTGGCTTTTCCGTGTTTAAAAGTTAAATGTGCTTAGGTTTATTTAAAACACTTGCAAGTATTCAGATTCGGAAAATATATTTCTTTCTTTCACATTTTGCAAATAGTTTCTATTGCATTTCTAACCCAGTGCTAAAGACATATTACTGTTGAGAGATATCATAATTACAACTTCAAAAAAGAACTAAACACAGTTGTCCATTATCATTCATTTATTAACTTTATTCAGATATTTACTCTGACAGCAGACAACAGTTTAATACAACAGTAAATGAATGATGACTCAAGTATAACATCATCAAAGGTAGTGACACTAAATATAGGGCATAATTACACAAATACAACATGAAGGAAGCTATATTCTGTTACCTAGCAACCATGGAATATTCTAAATTTTTGTATTTTATTTTGTAAATATACAAATTTTTTGGTAAAAAACAGCTAACAAAGTAGCAGAAATAAATAAATTTTCAATAAAATTATAAACAATGCCTATTAATTACTTTTCAATAATTTTCCATTGAAGATATAACATACAATCCATGTTCTGTACACTTGACTAGTGTTAGTAAGTCATGCAAATTTTAGCAGAACTCAGTATTTTTGCCATGTATATTGCTCTGTATGTTTTACAATAACCAATAAGCATTTGATCAAATCACTGTAACTTTCCATATTACATAAATATATTTATCTGCTGTAATAAACTGATTTACATAAATACCTATGCAAATAAGTAAAAATTAGTCAGTTTTGCCAAGGCAACCACAAAATCTTCCTAGTTTCCTTTTTAAATTTTAACAAATTTTAAGTTTTTGATTTAAAAATATCTCAAAATACCATGAACAAAAAGCAGGATGATTACAATAAACAAATTACAACTATTTAAAAACTGCAAATAAAATCTTAATAATAGTTCTTGGATCAAAAGTATCCTTAAAATCACTTTACTATCAAGGTTTTGAATTTATATAGATATTATTAAATATACATATTAAATTTTTTCATAAAAGTTATGTTTTTCAGTTACATCTACGGTGTTAACTATCTAAACACTGTTTTCACAACAAAGTAAAGGACTTTGAATTAACTAGCATTATTTTAATTAAAAATGACATAAAGATAATTCCTACAAAAAAATGTTCCTTACTTAAAACTGCCTCTGCATATAATTAGGTTGCTTAGCAACCAATGAATAATTATTTTTTTTTTTATATAAATTTCTAAATTTCCAAATTTTTACAGGCATACAGGAGATTACAACTTAGTTAAAAATAGCAATTTGTGCTATTATAAAAAAATGAAAACAATACCACAAATAATGTGTAACTGAACTTAATAAGGTATTCAGAGAACAGCCTGCCTCACCATTCCTTAATAATATAAATTAAAAATGATACTTCTAATATCATGCTCACAACATTTATTTTCAGGTACATTTAAGGTTCTCTGTTTTAATATTTTTTAACTTAGTGATGATTATTTTTCAATTATTTTCAATGTGATCAAACATGTAAGTATTTTTATTATGATGCACCCGTTTAAAAACCTTCCCAATTGGGGGGAATTTTTGGTTTTCCTGCTTAAACCCTTGAAATTTTCTTTTATTTTTTTACTTTTTTTTAAAAATTTTAAGGATTTGGGGATTTAAATTTTCAATGTGATTCTTTAAATTTAAAATTTAAACCCTAAAAAAAAACTGACCTATCATTGTTATAATAAAGTAAATTTTTTATTCTAAATAAAAATGTTTAAAATTTGGGCAAGTAAATTTAAACTTTTGTTACTTTACATTTTCAATACCCGTTATTTTTTAAACTAGATTAAAGTTAAGATCAGTTTACAGTTATCAAATTTATAACTGCTAGGTTCAAATAAATTTTTAATTAGATAAAAGCAAATGTTGTTTTACATAAAAAAATTAAATTTAAAAAAGCATTTTGTAAAAATTGAATGGAAAATTTAGTAACTTGTTTAAACTGAACATGATCCAAAAAATTAATTATAGGCAGCATTAAAATTAAATATCTATGCTAATTGATTTCCAACCCAATTGTTAATATAGGCATTGTCCTTGGGCACCGTTATGAACCACTTGCCCCGTCTTATCTTATGGATCTTACTTGTATATAAGCTATAATTTTAAATAAGAAATTAATGGAAGTCCATAATTGACCACTTGTTATAGGGAAAAACCCCAAAATATTTAAACCTTTTTTTTTCAAAAAGAGGAAAAGATTGCCTCTTTTCTTTCCCCCTTTTTAAATAAATTGGTCAATATCCAATTTATTTCTTGTGGTTTTATAAACTGGTTTTGGCCACACAATATTCTTTTTATGTTCAGATTTTTGAAGAACTCCCAATTTGTTCAAACAGAACTAATGTCTTGCTGCATCATTACTGTATTCAGGTAAAAGACCTTCTTGGGACAATTGTTTCAGTTAAAAACATTTTTACCTCCACAGAGTTAAAAATTCTTTACATGTTATAACACTTGGCTCCATTGCACTTGCACAAAAATGGTGGTATTTTGGATAACAGTTTGAGGGCTTAACTTAATAAATGACTTCATAGGGATTTTCTGGATCATCTATAAGCTGTAGGATATTGTGCCCATATCTTGATGACTTCAGGACAGTACACTTTAGGCAACCTGTTGCACTGTTTTTCACTTTCAGATATAAAAGTACCAAGCATGTTGAGACTGACACTTCCATGAAGTCCTAAAATACATATAAATTGAAAATTTAAAAAGTTTGCATAGGATATAAATAGTACTTAAGTAAATAATACTTAAAATTTAGATTATAATTTAAACTGAATATTCCTTTTGCAACTGAAAATACTATAGCATAGGAGAATAATTAATAATAAAATTCATGGCAAAGGAACACATCTGACAAGAAAAAAATATAGAAATCTACCTTGATAATATTTTTTAAACATGTTTTTTACAATATGCACATGAAAAAATATGTCAAAAAAATGTTATGGGCAAACTAACCTGATCCCTCTACACAAACACCAAACACATGGAACATTCTTGGTGTCCTAAAACATTTTGGATCAACCGGTTGAGAATGATGGAAAAAGTGCACTTGTTGGGCATAATCCCAAAGGTTGGAGTTCTTTACATCAAGAGTGCATGGTGAAGTGCCTGAAATGTACAGTAATTAAATTTATAAATTATGTTTTATTGATATACAGTTATACAATTTATAGAACAGTCAGATTTTCCTGAGGTCCTCATGTTTTGCTAATAAGGCACCTGCAGATATGATTCCTTTAATAAGACTTGTCATAGGGCTGTGACCTTTTTTAATTTAAATATTAGTTAAATCATTTTCAAACAAGTTTCAGGCTTAGGTATTCATTGATGTGCTTCTAAATGTGAACAAACATTTTTGATATTTTGATGTGAATCATATGCCTTTACAGAAACATAGGTTGTAAATACCATGCTAAGTGTAAGCGTTACACTATAGTCTAGTTTGTACAATGAACACAAATATCATGTCTATGCACTCATTCAAACATTTATTGAGTCTGGTTATGAGAAATTATGGAAACTGCAAACATTCTCCATATTTTTAATTTTAAATATCTGAAATATTTAAACAGCTCAAAAATGGAGCCAGAGATATATTTTCTTTTTTGGTATACAAGTTTTCAACAGCTCAAATTTTTTTCTATATATGTTTACAGTAAGCTGAAGAAAGTAAAGAAATGTAAAATTTTTTTGAAAATCTTTTAATTTTTCCTCCACTTTTGATGTTGTTTTATCTAAGAGAAATTAATTAAATAAATTTTTGGGGTTTTAAATTGCCATTGAAGTAAATAAATTACTTGGGTTGCCATTTTCCATGTTGCTTATCAACAAACCGTTGTCCAGGGAGAACTGAGCAATTGTTTTTCTTCTTTCCGGGTATAATTTATTTTTCCGAATAAAATACATATTTAAAGCAAAAAATACTAGAAAAAAAAAAATTCCCTTTAACCCGAAAAATCCAGTTAATATATAAGTTTTGTCAAAGCCAGACGTTTGTCATGTAAAAATTTCTTTAAAAACACCAAAAACATCGAAATCAATTCACCAATTATTTTATCAACAATTTAATTGTCAGATGACGTTTAATCAGTTGTCCTCGTTTAAAATCTTTTCCCGTGATAATTTTATTTGCTGTCATGGATGAACCCGGTTACAAATTATTTTTGCACGTTGATTCTCTGTTGAATTCAGGACCCAATGTGGCTGAAAGTCATTTATTATTATTAATTAAGCGGTTATGTTTTCGCCAGAAATAAAAATTTAATGAGGAAAAAATGGCGTCAAAGATTTCTCGCATTTTCTAGGATTAACGACGTTCAACGTAAGGGAAAGCCCCCATTTTTGCAAATTCCACTACACATTCATGATTATTTCAAAAATTTCCTTTCACAAGATTTTTGGAATAAATCCCCAAATCACCTTTCTTACCATTCAATAAATTTGACCATTTGCTAATAATGTTTTGGCATTTCAATTTAATTTACAACATTTAAACTGACTAAAAAGAGGTAACCCTTTTTAAATGTTTATCTGGATAGCTTTCATTATTTCCGATGAATCAAGGGGCATCATTAGGTCCCAAGGATTAGACTGAAATATAAAAGTTTAAAAGTTTAGTATGTTTAAAAATTTGAATCTAATTAAATGTAATTCATTGGAAAAAGATGCTTTACAAAAATTTCCAGATATTTTTTTTCCATTCACCAAATCAATATTTGTTTTACAGTTTTAATATTTAAAAGGAATGTTGCTTGATATTTTTAACACAACGAAAATCCAAAACCTGCTTAAAGGATTTCCAAATTATCTTTTTGTCAGAGAATGAACCCAATTTAATAAAAACAGAACTGCCACATTATCATGGCGTAATACCCCCGCCCTACCACTTTGTCAGAATCAACAAGTTGGGGCCATTTTAGGAGCTCCAAGGACAACCTCCCTCCAAAATTGGGGTTAACTTAAGCCAGTGCATTTGCTTATGTTATGTATTTTCATACTGTTCAAATGTGGAAAAATGTCAAAAATCCAATACATTGCCCGGAAGGAATTATTTTAAGCAAATTGGAAAAAAGCTTTTTTTTGGTCAAGGTCCCGTGTTGACCTTGATTTGACCCACTGACCTCAAAATCAAATGGGGCACCTTATAGTCTGATTAACATCCATTGCCAAATATGAAACTGTGAGAGTAAAGGAATCTTAAGTTTAATGGGTGGGGGACAAAACTTTTTTTGAAGTCAAAAGGGTCCCTGTGAAACCTTGGGACCTTTGATAACAGTGACCTCAAAAATTTCAAAAGGGGTCATCACTAATCATTGATCACATCCATGCCAAATATTGAAGACTGTGGGTCAAAAGGAAAATTTAAGTTTGTTTAGGGCGGACAAGCTTTTTTGAAGGTCAAAGTCCCTGTGACCTTGAACCTTTGACCTGGTCGACCTCAAAGTCAATTGGGGGGCATTACTAATTTTGATAACCCCATTTCCCCAAAAATGAAGGGCTGTTTGGGTTTAAAAAGGAAACTTAAAATTATTGGGCGGAAAGCTTTTGAAGTCAAGGCCCGGGCCTTGAAACCTTTTACCCGGTGCCTTTAAAATCAATTTGGGGTTTATT